>NC_134044.1:1616044-1866044 GCF_965140245.1 Athene noctua | reverse complement strand
AAACGAGATCTGACTTCTACTGTTTCTTCCCCCATCACCTGAGCAAGCTCAGCAACTTACCATGCTGTCAGAAGAAATGCCAGTTAGACCAGGCACCAGTTTCAGCTGCACATTATTCAGCTCACTTCTACAGGTTTCCGTATAAAAGTGAAGCTGATTTTCAAGATGAAGGAGGGAAGGTACTTCAAGTGGAGGAGAATGGAAGAAGTTCTTAGGCACTGGCTCCTTTCAGGGCTCCAATAGCTAGGAATAACTGCTGACATCAGTGCAATTAGGAAAACAAGTGAGACAAATGCATTGCAGTATCAGATGTTTTACTTGTAATTATGGAAACACAACTAGAAAATTCAGTTATAAAGTCACTTTGCAATTTTTCTTTAGCCTGCTTCAAATTGCCTGGTTTATTGTATCTTGACTGAGATTGGTATCCTGGCTCATTAAAGGCAAATTGCTTTTTTTCAGCATCTTTTCTAATAAAGGCTGCGAGGCTTGACCTGCAAAGGTACATAGACTGCCATTTTCAAAATTCAAATTTTTTTTTTCAATAGTACTGTGTCTGGGATGAGTAGCCTATTGTAATCAAATGTACACCACCATTTTCATTCATGAACTTCTCTCTGAAATATCTGAGATAGGAACTGGCGATAGCAACTGTAAACAGTGCTGCTTAAAATTTCTCTCCAGTGTTATCTTTACTGACAACTCCAATTTGACAAAGAAAGTCAGTGGGCTCAGAGGGAAGATTTCCCCAGCTTTAACTGGAAGTGTTGGAGCCCAAAGTAGTTCTTACTCTCAGGACTCTGGCCTCAACCCACCTCTGATCTCATGTGAGGAGGAGATGTGGGCACACAGGGCTATGACTTGTTCCTGCAAGCTCTCCGGTCCGGATGAGCAGAATGAAAGCTGTATGACCTTCCAAGGATTTACCCACCTCACTGTATAGACAGTCACCCTTCCCCATCCATCTCCTTGGATGGCTCCACAGATCTGCTGTCAAGATGAGAAGAAGAGAAAGTTTGTCCTGAAGCTTTTCTAGAGCTTGTGCAGCCCAGAGCTTCAGGAAGGAAGAAGGTTTCCTGCTTTCCAGATCAGGTTAGCTGTCTGTTATGTGGTTTAGCTCTGGAATAACAATAATTCAGTTTGGATTTCCTACACCCTAGTACCTTTCTCCAGCTGGTTCACACAATAGGGAGGCACTGATTGCGTGGGGATACAGCCTTTCTGCGGTGATGGTCAGAGGTAGAAGTGGAACGCAGAATAGATCGTACAAGGAGATGGATGGGGAAGGGTGACTGTCTATACAGGGTGACTTGGCCAGAATTAGGAAGGGGAATCTGAAGAAGAAAAAAAGCCTGGATCTGTCACCAAATTTCAAGCCCCTGTGAAAATAAAAATAAAGCGTGAAAGTGCCAGACTTTCTCAACAATGTGGCTGTTGGAATTTTTTCCCCTTAAGGAACTATAAAACAATTCCTTTTTCCTGTATCACACTCTTGGATCTGGTTAAACTATATTTCACTCCTGCTTTCTCACACACACGTATTCATACACACAAAGACCAGCCCAAGCCAACGGCCTGCAACTGAAAATTTCAGCCTGAACAGTTACATGTTGGCAAGGATATAGCATTGGAAAACAGAATCTTTTAATGGGAAATGTCTGGCAACCTTAATTATAGGCACCACTGCCAGCTCCACCAATAATTATAGTTTAGCTTCAGAATCATCCGTGTGCTAACAAATATATTTAATGACAAGAACATTTGCCAGTGATACTCACCAGGAAAGACTTCCAACCAGTTAGAAGACAGCCATGGGATGCAGAGATCACCTTACACTGCCTGTCTGCCTCCAGGTACTGATCTTCTAAGCCAGAGGTGAACCACTTCGATGAGTATTTTAGATGAGCCTCAGGGTTGCTTTGTTTTTCTCCCATCTCTAGCCTCCCCCAGGCAGAGGGAGAACTATATCTTAGTCTTACATATAAGATGATACCGTAGTCCCCTGTGACCACCAGCAAGTGAGTCTCTTGCATCCTTATGTAGTCGGAAATGAATACAGAAAAGATAAATAAGACTGTCTCTCTCTGCTCTGCAGTTTCCCAGTGGAGCCAGGCAGCTTTACAACAGGGATACTTCAGATGCAAAAAATTGTCGGTGCATACACAAATTTCAACAGCCCCATCAAAAACTTTGTTACAATCTGCACGTGACAACTCTTGTCCCCCTGACAGGCTCTGACAGAGAGTTCTACCCAGTGCTAAAATGGTTTCTGTCTGGCTCTTCACAGCTTTTTCAGCTGCCAGGCGTCTCCAGATTCACGTGTAAAGTGTGGAGCACCAAACGTCAGAAGTTAACTCCATTGAGTTCCATGGCTCTGGTCCGGGCTTTAACTGAGTCTCTGCTAGCCATGACGTTCAGTGACTTGCAGCCTGGATGCCCTGGTGCCCACTGCCATGTACATCAGGGAAGACATGTTGGAGCTCTAACCATCTCAGAAATCAGAGAACAAGCTCAAGTGGTGAATATCTCCAAAGATTAAAATCCTCCTAGCTCTCTAGTCCCTGTCCCAGCACCCTCATTCTCTCCCCATTTGTCCTGGGCTCCAGCTCCACAACCACCTTGTTGGCCTCTGCTGGACTTGCTCCAATTTGTCAGCATCTTTTTTACTGTGGGACCCAAACTGAACATGGTATTGCAGATGTGCCCTCGCAAGTGCTGAAGGGATATCCTCTTCTCCTGACCTGCTGTCATGGCATTATGCTGGGACCAACAGCCACTCTCCACTGTGCCTTACAAACACAATTACGGCCAAGGACCAGACCTGTATGTCAGACCATCAGCCTCTATGCAAGCCTGGAAGACAACGCTATCCTGATAAGTTTTTTTTATTTTATCACTACATTAGTGTTTAAAAAAAAAAAAAAAAAGAAAGAAAGAGAGAGAAAGTAAGTCTTTGATAACTGTAGAAAGATTCTTAACTAACTCACATTCAGAAAGTAGTGAGAAGTAGGAAAACTTATGTTTTAAAAATTGTTATAATTTAAGATTTAAAAATTAGTCTCTCTATGCCTTCCACACCGATGGTTTAGAAACCAGCTACGCAATAACAAAGTTTAGCAATGGTTAGCAATTCACTGTTCAAAATGGAGCACTTTTCATTTTGAAAGTTTCCTATTCTCACTTGAATTTGGCCTTTCCTTTGAAGCACAAGGATTCATACTCTTTCCCAAAGTTATTTATGTTCGTTTTCAATCCTGGCTCTTGCAGTTTTGGTGGTTATTGTTATTTATACTATTATGCAATCCCTGACTGACAGGTACTTGCTACCATGTTGGCTGCAGCAGACAGTGGGGATGGGATTTCAGACAAGAGGCCATAGGTTATGTATTCCAAAACAATCCTTCCAGTATTGGGGAACTGGGGCAAAAACACATTTCGCAAACACCTGCTCACACATGCCAAAGGTTGAGGGCAAGTTTCAAGCTGATCTGCTGTGACAGTCTATGTTGCACACACCCCACCCTGCCCTCCCAGCTCCAGGATGGCCCCAGTACAAGAGGATGTGTTATGAGATGCCTGACATCAAGTTAGCATCTCATCTGTGTATCAAAACCTTCTCAGACACAAAGTTTTACAGATGAACCTTATTTCTAGATTTCAGCTAATACTCTAATACTATTTAAAACCCAAATGTTCTTATTCTCCCTTTTCTTGAAGATATTAGCAACTCTTTTGTCTTTAATTCCACTTTAATAACATCCTTGTTTTAGAATTTCCATGGGTTTTAAATACTCTCTTTAGCATTTCAAGCCAGTCTCCAGCATTTGGCAAAGTTTTCGAGTTCCTGTCAAATCTAAGGCAGCACTGGTAGACTGGCCTGGGAGTCTTGCTGTAGATTCAGAAACCAGGGTGTGATTCTTACTTGCTCACCCTCCCCATCCATTGCAACTGGAAATGGGTGTCCCATCATTCCGCCCAGGGAAGCTGACGGCAGGCAGCTGTAATGCTCGTTACAGAGCTTGGACTGGCCGATGCACAATTGGTGTGATTTGGCCACAAATTTGCTGAGCAGACATGCAACAACCCGTTCTGGGCATTTGGCACCTGGATGCCGCTGGAATTTCTTTCCGGTTGCCCACCTCAGCAGCTGGCAAAGGCAGCTCAGCAAGAGGATAAAGGAGATATGAACAGGGCTTACAAGAGGAGTCTTCTCTTGGAAGTACTGAGGAGGAGCAGTATTAGGGGAGGGCAAAGGACGTCTCCAAATAGCCCCTGAGAGGTGTCATGGAATACCCACAGAGCTCAGTGTATGGATACAGCATTTCAGAGGCAGAAATTGTGGGAAGGGTGTAAGCATTTTTCCCTGCCTGTGGGCCTGTGCTGCAGAAGACATTTCTGCAGGGACTCAGAGGCTCTCCCTGATATGCAGCAGAAGCCACTGTCACAACACATAGCGCAGGCACTGAACCTATCCCAGGCACTGTGACTCACTCACCCTTTCTTAATCTGTAAGCAGCTGGGGCCTCAAAGGGTCCTCCCACTGTCCTGGTACCTGGTGATGTATCAGAGGTCTCACAGCAGGACAAAAATCTCTGAAGCATCCTCAGGGAGAAGACTGTAATCCAGGCTCCTTGTCATCCTATTCCCAGTCTGCATGATGCTGTGGTATGTAAATCAAACAAAAAATGGCCCTGGTTTCCAGGCACACTTTAAATTTAGTATCTCAGAAACATTGCATTTAAGCCTAATAAAAGTTATGATACATTGATTAAATACCAGCTGAGGACTGAAAGAGTGCTTCCTGAGCTTTATAGGCCTGCAGGCAATAAATTGTGTTGCCACCTAATTATTCTGTCTGACTGGGATCTCCAAAACAGAACGCAATGCATATTTGTCACAATGCCTGGGGAGGAGGACCCTGGCCTTTTTAAACCTTATCATAGCTCTGTGTTTGCAAGGGAGGCAGAGGGACCTGGGCCCAATCCCACTTCTGCTCATGCCATAAAGCACAGACCTACCTCTGCCTGGTCTGCCAAAGCCTCAGCATATACCCTGCACAGCCACTGCGTCCTGCACCTAACTTCCCTGGGAGATTTATGCAGTCCATGAATTTCCCACCCTGAGACAAAAAGCTTCCCCAGTGGGACAAATTTGTGCCCCATGCGTGATGGAGCCCAGAGAGATATCTGTACCATCCCACCAGCTTCCTGAAAGGGGACAATAAACCTTTTCTACTGCAAGGCCAAGGAGATCTAGAAGCACATTTTCTCTCCTCTCTAACCTATGTGCATCATTATATTACTTGGCAGAGGGGGTTAGAATTCTCTCTCAGCCCAAAGCAAGAATAGATTGGCTTGAAGTTGGAAGGCTTGTGGAGCCCAGCATGGCCACTCGCTCTCAGTGGGCTCAAGGCAGCTCTCAACTTGTGCCCAGGGGCCAGCAGCCCTTTTCTGGGTGAATTACCTCTGTGCACAGTGGGTCTCACTCTGCAGAGGACAGATGGAACAAACCTCTCCCAAAGCCCTAACTCAGAGGTGTGAGCAGCCTCACACATTGACATTACACCTTCAACTCAACCAGAAGCTCTCTTGGAAAAGAGGAAGCTACTTAAGAGGAGAAGTCATGTTGTTACTATTCCAATAACCAATCTTGGTTACAAAAATAGCTTTCTGTACTCACTCACAGTCCAAACCCATCTGCTTCAGATCTCAGGGAGAATATTTCATTGTGGGAAGGACCATGTTCAGCAGTGGAAGAAAATCCTCTTAAGGAAAATGCTTGGAATAAAACTTTAAAACACTGGAGAACAGGTCCCAGGCCCAACTCAGACTCACTCTGTGACCTTAGGCAAGTATTTTAACTCTTCTGTGCCCATACTTTCCACCAAGGAACCTGTTGCTATCTTGAAATATATTCATGAGGTACATAGGAGTTGCTGAAGTCTTTTTCTGCATGTGTACAGCCCCTAGAACAATGCAGACTTGATCTGTTATTTCTCTCATCTGAAAAACAATTTATCCTGGTCATGCAAGATGATAGAAAGAGTTCTTTAAAAAGGAATACAAAGGGCTGATTCATCCTGAATTAACCAATCTTTTCTTCATTTTAATGCAGACGTAATCCACTTGTTCCATGTAAGAAATCTCCCGCACACTGGTGAGTGCCAACCTCATCTCTCAAAGGCATATACAATTTTTACCTGTCTGTCAGGAATATATCTCCAGGCACATGCATCTAGCCTCTTTGCTGGTCAGTACGGAGCACCCCATTAAAGCCCAGCAAGAGAAAATTCTCACCATTCTGCTCGGGAAACTCTTGGGATCAGTCCATGAACAATGAACCAACAATAAAGATGGCTGTTCTTCCCATCTTATTAAATCAGCACTGGCAGCATCAAGAGGTAAGAAGGGAATTGGTTTGGTTTTTTAACATCCTGTAATAGCTTCCACAGTCCACATGTCATTTCCACATTCAAGCAGGTGGGAGTCTTTATCCATTGACTGCCGATTCATTCAATCCCCAAAATGCCAAATTAAAACAATGATACAAAATGCCATCCAACAATCCCCCATAATACCATCCTGAACTGTCAAGTGCACTCTAGCAAGGGTGAAAAGTGTAAAGTGATCCAGAGCTGGGTGTCAGGCTCTGCCACAATAGAATTCAAAATAATTGTGCTGTTGTTTGACAGGTAGTAAAATTCATGGTGGTCTATTAAATCAATGGCAATATAATGTGGAACACTGCAGATTAAAAAAAAAAGCCAGAGTTCACAAAGGGAGGCCATTGGCAAGAATCCCTTTGAAGCTCCTAATAGGTTTGATTTGTGGCAAGAAAGGCTGATACACGCAAGAGAGAATAGATAGAGGTGAAGACAAGAACGGAAGAGAGAAGCAGGAAGAGGAAAAGCAAAATAAATGTGAAAGAGAGGGACAAGTGATGGTAAAATGGGAATGAAAGAATTCTAAGGAAAGTACTAACAGGTTATTATTGTATTATATATAGATGCCTCAGTCTTCACACCTCTCACACGTCATTGCACTGGTGCTTATTTTGTCACAGCCAAGAGTTCCTTACGCCAGTTTGTGGATGCAGTCTGCTCTGGCTGCCAGAAAGAGACCTATTGATTAAGTTCAGAAAGTGAAATCTGCGTTTATCATCTTAAGCAGGATTCACCCCAAATGCAGGAAACCCCTCTAATTTTATAAAAAGAGCTTAAAACACTTGTCTCAAAGCCAGGATGTCAGACTAAGGCAAGATGAGTATAAAACCATCATTGGAAGAGTATGACTTCCTGCAGCTGGAGGTATTATCTTCTCCTGGCTGGAGACCAAGTTGTAAATCCAGATAAGGAACCCAAGGTGCTTGGTGTTCACACTCTCAGGGCCAGTCAAGGATTAAAGCCCACTTGTGTCATATACATTTTAAAATGCAATGGGGGCATCTTTCACCCAGGAGTTCTGGTGGGCCTACTATCTGATAAATAATTTTGTCTTAAATCACAGTGTCTCCCTGAGATTATCCTTACCAGTTTCGTAGAAGCAGCTGTGCCAAAGATGTTTGTGAAGAGAAGCGGAGGTCTGAAAACGTTACACCAAAATGAGTGGGAGCTGAGGCTGCAGAAGGCTGCGCTGGCCACAAGGGTCATGGAGGTTCACCTCCCAGGTACAGCAACAGAAGGATTTCCACCTTCTTAAGACACCCGCAGCCTGTTCCATAGTAGTGGTTGAACTGGAGCGAACCTTTCAGAAAGCCATTTAGTTATGAATTAAGAGGCAAGCAGTCATGACGGATTCACTGCTCTTCATGAGAGGCTGTTCCAGCAGTTAATTGCTCTCACTGTCAGCATCTTATTTTCCTTTTGAATTTATCACACTTAAGCCCAATCAAGTGCTCATCTTATGAGCACTCTGTTATAAGAGTTTGGTGAGAAGTGATGGGTCTATTAGAGCAAAGATCCTCTCAGTACCAGGTGCACGTGCTGACACTGAGATACCACAGCCAAATCACCCTCTAAAGCTTTCTTTTGGTACCCTGAATACAGTGATGACTATGTCTCTGTGTGTAGGTGTTTGCTGAACCTCCAGCTTTATGATGCACTTGTGCGTGCCTGTCCCCCCCTCCTTGCTTAGAGTGTAAAGACCAAAACTGAATGCTGCATTTCAGTAATGATCTTCCCGTCTCCATCAGTGGAGGTAATATGAATTATTTTCTCCAAATCAGTATGCCAGGTGTCTCAAAACCCTTCATGCCTCAGGACAATGAAAGGAAAAACACATTCAGCTTCTTATTTACAACAACAAAAATCTCTTCAAATTCACTGCTTCCAGGATATATCTAGATTATAACCTCCTATAGCCCATCAGTGCTTCCTATACCTTTTGTTTCTAAATATCTGACCTTGCATTCAGTGGCATTGAAACATATGTTGTTTGACTTGTGTCAGCTTACCAGATCCGGATTCAGATAGCTATGTCAGGGATCTCTCTGCACCTCTACTTGTCATACCATCAATCCTGATTGTCTACAGAATCTAATTTTTTTCCATGCTACGAATAAAAAAAATAAATTCACAGACCACAATCCAAACATACTGCACTGATATGATATCTAGTCATTGGTTACAGTATCTTGCTACTTAGCGTTTTGGAAATATCAGTGCATTTTATCAGTTCATAGGGTCTAGATTAATTTTATAAAACCATTTTTTCTCACAAATTGAAACAGTCTGCAATAGTAACTAAGTAGGTCCCATCATTCCCATTCAAAGATTTTTTTTTATTTTTCTTAACTGAAAGTTATGATTTCATTGAACAGTTTTTAGGGGAGACTTTTTTCCCCATGACACTGTTTCCTTTTTGTTAAAAATACCTACTGTTCTATAAGAAAAGCTTTGAGATATAATTTTTATTAGACTGACTTAGGTGGTTGTGCATGCAAAAGATCTCACTGGCTCCTATCAGCCTATACCCTTCAAGTTTAAGAACACCATAAGTGTATTACATCTCTATTGTTAGCAACAAGTTTATCTTTGTCTTGTCAAATAAAACTTACATCCTTTTAGCTCCATTCAAGCTCTGCTGAAAGCTGAAAAATTAGTTTCAGTGAAGTTTTCAACATTTCAAAACTTGTTCTAATTCTGCCTCAGATCAATCTCCACCCTTGTTAAGTCCTCAAAGAAAACCAGTATCTCAACTTTTTTTCCTAATATATTAAAAATAATCGATGTTTCATTTTGTCCTTAAACCTTGACATTCTGCTTCTTGTTTTCATGCAATTTAATTGAGAAGCACTAATACAGTCACATAATTTTTCCATCAACAGGAATCTCAGTTGTTTTCTTTGTCAGTCTAGTGTATAGCTCAAGAACAGACCACTCAATCATACCTGCTTATCAAAGACTCTTCATTTCAAGGGTCATCATACTTTTTAGCCTCAGAGTCCATCCACTCAACACAGATTGGGCCAGCTCTCAAGTTTCCCTTGGTCAGAAAGAATCCAGCAACTGAGGTTATAAAATGAGCCGTTTTCCCAAATGAATAAACCCCATCATGTAGTAAATTGTGAATTACGCCAGCCCATGCTGGTCTTCGTGACAGGACATGGCAGGTCACATCACCATTGCTGATGGGCACTAGGAGAGATGAGGGAGGTTCTCAAGGACGGCTGCGAGGGAAGAAGAGATGGAGAGAGATATTTTAGAGACAAGGCTGTCTTCTTTTGCATGAAAACGTGACCCAGTGCAAGGTAAAAGCCAGAAGTCAAACGAAAGGCCCTGATGGCTTGTAGGACTCTCATCTTTCCCACAAGGCACTCACGAGAGACAGGGCAGCCTGACTGCAGCTGGGCAGAGGTTAATCATGACCAGTGTCACTTTTTGGTTGATCAGTGCCCACATTTTGGTAAAGGAGTAGCCCAGTGACGGTGCACCCCATGCCTGGCCTGCCGTTTGTCTCATCCTCAGTTTAGGCCTTGAACACCATGGGCAGTGCCACAGAGCTTTGGGTCACATCCACACTATAAAAGGGAAGCAATAATAATAAATCCCACCCAACCTTAATAATCCCGGTGAAATGCAAATCCCTCCCTCCTTCAGAACAAATGGTATCATCGTGGGGGCTGGTATATGGCAAGTTTCAGCAGAAAAATAAAACGAGCAGTACACAACTGTCCACCTTTGCAGAGTACGTTTCCCTGCCATGTCTGCTTCATGGCAGCAGGACCCACCGCAGCACCTTCTCCCCATGGTGGGATGCAAGGAGCCCGCAACAGTCACAGGTCACCAAGCAGATATCTTGCCCCCACCAGTGACAGAAGATGACAGCCAGCCCACAGCTGAGGAGAGGCCTATGGTGTCTGCAAGCCCCAGGTCAACCGACATGATGCAGGAGGCCATTGTCCCCTAGCTACTATGGAGGCAGCTCCAGGAGCAACCACCCTGGCTCCAGTGGAGGAGAAAGGCTGGAAGCCATCTCACACATCTTTTCTTCTGTCCTTAAAAGCATATATTGCTTGAGTTAGCTTGATGACAAGCATGGTCATACTGGCCCAAACCCAAAAGACTGGGACAACCACAAGTTTGTCCCCTTTTCTGGGACAATGACAGAAAAAGCAACAAAGAGGAGAGAAATTTATATGGATTCCATCAAAGACCCAAAGTCATTGGCTGAAAGAGCATGGCACCAACTAGACATAAATCATGGAGCTGCACAACAGTACGAGCAAATGCACTTACCTGAACATGCCCAAGTGTATGATGAGTCTCTTTAACCAAGTAATAAGCAATAGGACAAGAGGTGATGGCTTCAAGTTGCGCCAGGGAAGGTTCAGACTTGTTGTTAGGAAGTATTTCTTTCCAGAAGGGGTTGTTGGGCGTTGGAATGGGCTGCCCAGGGCAGGGAGGGAGTCCCCATCCCTGGAGGGGTTGGAGAGTCGGGCTGACCCAGCGCTGAGGGATCTGGTGGAGTTGGGAACGGTCAGGGTGAGGGTCATGGTTGGGCTGGAGGAGCTTCAAGGTATTTTCCAACCTAGACAATTCTGTGATTCTGATTATGTATGCTCATTGTCAGTCTTGAGATAAAACTGGGTGATGAATCATTCAGCTTGTCCCAGGCATGCTCTCAGGACCAGACCTCCAAAGAGACACGTAGTTTAATTTTGAATGCTACATCCTGTGATTTCTAAGAAAAAGTGGTCTGCAAGACTTTCTTTTAGATTTCTGCTGAAAGCAATCACCATGCTTCAAATTTGTACTAACCTTTTTCTGAATCCCAGACAGACAAAACTTACATCTTTTAAAAATAATAACTAGCTTACCTGTGGGGATACCTCCAAGAAGGTCTCCACCCAGAAGATGCTTTTCCCTTCCACAAATCTATCACCTATATGTTCAAAATATCAGAAATCCTATCAAATCTACACTTCACTTCTGCCCAAGCGCTGTCAGGATTTGATGGCTCATATAACTCTGAGTTCACTTCTTCAATTCATTTCTTCTCAATCTGAAGTACAGACCTCAGAGTCCTTCAGCTGAGGTTCCTTGTTTTCCTCACTGTACAGGTTTGCAAGGCTCACTATATGTGAAGTTATTTAAGACTCAACATTACTCCCAAACTGAGATATTGTGATAAATACACTTGGAATACATTATTTGGCTTTCTCAAAATTACCTGCCTTCTCCAATTTCCCTTGACCACCAACGGAAACAGAAATCTAGACTTTCTAATTTGTCAACGAGAAAGTTTAGGAAGATTTTAAGAATTGGATTTTTCTCCTGCAATTGTTCCATCAGGACATCACAAACAAGAAAATATGGATGGATAGAAAATGGATGCCAAATATTTTTAGGATTAATAAGTGGATGTAGAATGAGGATTTGCTTAGCATTTTATACTCTTAAAAATCAGTAGAATAACCCACCTGGCAAAGTAGTAGGCATACAGAAGCATATATGAATCAAGGCATTAAAGATAACTAGATATGAACCAAGCAGCTGTAGTAATTGAGTCATTGTGTGTGAAGAGTCACTTGAGGATTACATATAAGGAGTGTGCCGTGCCACCCCTGAACTAAAGCAGAAGCGTAACTATTCAAGGAATTTTGAAGAGACTTAACACTCTGGATTATAAAGTACTACTACTTTTGTCTATTTTTTTTAAAACACATTTTCAGGCATGCTTAATTATATCATGTTTAAAAGTCAGCCAAGTATTGAAGTTACATTCTACAACAAAAAATTAGGAGTTTAGCAAATGAATGTGCGTGTTGTCCTTTGGATCCTACTGCAAAGAATTACTTTGGTTTAAACACTGCTGTTGTCGGCTGAGAATCTGTCATTTGCTAGTGGTGTCCTTTAGCCACCTATAAAACACAATTCATACAATAAACCCAGGTATTGCAGTGGTAATTAAAACCCAAAAGCAATTAGCCTTTTGTTTATTCCACTTGGGAATCTGACTAAAACCTAAATGAGAAAAACAAAAAAGAAAAGAAAAATCTCCAGCTTAGGCATAGGCCCAGATGTCTGAATGATGTCCTAATTAAGCTGTACTACAGCATCACAACATAAACCAGCCCACATATATATGTATATATGTGGGTGTGTGCACTTTATTATGTGCTGTACAGTCCTGACAGCCTCAACAATTCATTTCCAAGATCTGAGCAGGTGACAATTAAGGATTGAAGCACTGTGGGGGAAAAAATAAGCAACCTGCCTAAACCTTTCCTAGAAATGACCTGGGAACAAGTGCCTTCATCTGTGAGGATGTGAAAGGGCTGGAAACTACCTTAAAGGATGATCCTTGCCTAGGGGTGTTTAGGCTGGAGGCAGGCAGGTTCAGCACAATGAGGTGAAGATGTGTCTGGGGTTGAGTAGGGAGTTGCACACAACCTTCACTGCTTGCATGTCGAACCCAAATCTGCCACAGAGCTTCTCATCTGCTGAGATTTGTCCCTTCTGACCCACACAGAGAGAGGCCGCAAATCATTTCTCCAGACTCTCAGAGGTGACCCCATCATCAAAGTTTCTATCTACTCTGGTATTTTTCAGTCTACTCCCACAGAGTGTTAGTTTCACCCTTCTGGAGCCTTTCCAAGGTGTGACAGACCAGGTTCTTGGAAGGAGTTAGAGACATCCAGGATTGGGTTCTCAGCCTGGGTGCAATGCCCAAATGGGAGTGAGACAGAAGAAGGGCTGTTTTCCAAGAGCAGAACTGCAGCTGTGGAGAAGTACAGGTCTGGGAGCAAAAGAAAAGAGAAATTAATGATTTCTGAAGGACACCAGGCCCAGAAAACTCGTCTGGAAATGCTGTACTCAACAGACATCAGCTAAACAATACCTTGGTGATATCAGCTGCTTGACTATAGTCTAGTATTCAGTAAAATCATATGCAGTATTCAGGAATATTTTTATGTATGAAAATAACAACTGAGTGAAGCACCTTCACGCAACCTCTTCTTTGTACATTATTAATGTCAACCCCCCAGATTTGTTTAGCTGCATAGTCTCCATACATGTATCCACAAATAAACCTGCAAATGTCTCTAGGAAAATGGAAGGATCACCGTCTGCTGTCAGCTGTGTTGCAAATCTGCGCTACAAGCGTGGAGCGAGGAGTAGCACCCAATTCTATCAGTGCAAAAAGAGAATAAAACTGAGGATTCTTAACCCTGATAGAAGTGTTCAGAATTTATATTTGATTTTTAGGGCACTATTTAAATAGAGTTAAATTGCATTTAATAAATCACATTTCTCGGTAAAGGGAACACGTTCAGCTTTACATCAGTATTTCAGGACTTACCCAGATGCTGAACAAGGAAGGTGATAAACCGGTTCTCTCATGGGAGAGGTGGAGAGCACGCTCTCTTGTTCCTGTTATAGCTGAAACGTAAAGGGGGGAGGCATGAGCGGTTAGATGTGGTTAGCTGGAAGGAGTTGAACTTAGCTGGCTGAAACACCCCCGCATCCTAACTAGTCGCTAACAGCTCTTTCTAAAGGAGCTGTGTCCCCAGGGAGCAGTGTGGTTATGTGTTACCTGGATGCTGCACCTGCCTGAAAACATGCCAGCATAGACCCACGCCCAGTGCCACACATGCCATACCGGTACGTGGTGATAGAGTCAATACTCCCCTTGTGTCTTGCTTTGCAGAGCAAAACACATTGTGTTATCTGCTAGAAGCTGCTATCAAATCTACCAGTCATGCCTTTGTCCTTTGTGCTCCAGATCTCCTCTATTTGTATCATCTGGTATTTTGGACACCTTTCTTATTCCCCTTCTCTTAAAGGAAAGCACACCCAGACACCATCCAGCTGCATTGCTTTCCCCAGCCTCTGCAATTGTTTTTATGATGTGTCTCTGAACTTTTTCTTTCCCACCATCTTCTGCCTGTAGCAGGCATCCAAACTGACAGCTGAGTTTCAGAGTAGGAGCATCAGTGTGGCTTTTCTAAGCATGGTTTTATCTTTCCAAGCAGTCTTTAGCAGAGCAAATAGGCTTGTTTTCCTGATCTTTCTAGATGTGTTCCAGCTACAGTCCCCACTTCCAGCCATTTTCCCCTCTCTGAGGTGTTGAAGGAGCCTTCTAGATTCTTGTAACTTGTGTTGAAACCAATCAATTCTTTGTCCTATTTGCTATTATCCTTCCTGTGATTGCTTTCGCTTTTGTTTCACCATCTTCTTCCAGAGTTGCCCTTGAACAGAGAGGTGGAAGCTTGTCAAGCTCTGAGCAGGACATGAGTGTAGAGAACTCCTGAAGTTCCTTCCAACCTGAATTATGACTGGTATAAAATATATCTCTTAATCATCATACTGCATCATCCAATGAGATAAAAATAAAGATGGCACCCTGTAAGGTCAGGTGCTCTGTGTTTTCCCTGACTCTTCTAGATGACTATCGATCCCATTTTTCTAATGCTAAGAGTATTTCAAGGCACAGGGGAAGCAACTAGCTGTAGCAAGAACATGCTTGGTGAAGATTCCCCACTGCCCAGCTAGCTGTGAGCCCATACAGCAGCTTAGCCCTATCCAGGGGTTTATGAAGAGCCTTTGTGCTGCCTATAGCTTGTGTTGAACCTCCAGAAGGACGCCTTCAGAAAGCAAATGCACTGCAAGGTTCATGCTTCAAAGTGCACATAGCCTGGTCTCAGAAATCTCACAGTACTACCTGCAGACTCTCCATCCAGTGCTTTACTTTCATGCCCTGTAATAAGTCAACACACAAATTAGCATTAGCTTTCACTGTCCACTGAATAGTTAATCTAGATCACCAGAATACAGCATGCAAGCAAAGAAAACAGTCAAACTCAGAAAAGATCCCAGACTGTTACTGCAGTTTCTCCCTTTTCTGTTTCCTCCATCTTCCTCAACCTCCAAAACATTAATTTTGCTCTTTTTTTTTTTTTTTTTTTTTATGGAAGAACTAGCTCAAGCAGAGAAAGGGATAAAATAAACCCAAATAAAAAAAAAAAAAGAAAAAAGAAAATAAAAATAAATCCATACAAACCCCTTTCAAATACTCACCCTTCAAAAGGATAAAATTATTCCAATTTTGGTCTGTCTCATTCACTTCCCTCCCCCCTCCCTCCCTAGGTGTATATACATATCTGTATATTTAGAGAAGGGGTTTTTTTAGTATTATTATTTAGTTAATATGAATTACAGGCCTCAAGCTGCCTCCCCTCTAAACCCAAAATGAAGAAGCTCTCTTTTTTCTCTTTTTTTCCCCTCTTCTTTCCCCCTCACCAACACGATTTACATTCTCAATGTAATGTATTAAAAAGTTGACAGGGCCGAAAGGATTCACATGATGTCGGCTAAGAAACCCAATTTCCATGATGAATTGCCCGGAGCCCCTGAATCACAAACCATTTTTTCCGCTGCTCAGAAGTTGATTTTTTTTTTTTTTAAATCTTCTTAAAGCTTCTCTCCTAATCTTCGGCTAGAAGAGATGGGTGAAAGGATTTTTTTTTCTAAACTAAGGAAAGTATTAGCATCTTGGTTGTTGTGCATCAAATTTGAAAATGCAAGGTTAGTAATATTTCAAATCGGCTACGGTCCAAGCCACTTGATAAGTATGCTTGCTGTCTCTCGCTGTCTCTCCCCCCTCTCTAAGTTTCTGTTGGCAGGAGTACAGTACTACCGCAGTGATTGCGTGTGCAAGCGTGCGCACGTGCACACTGTATGTGCAGGTAGGGAAAGGAGTTTCAGCCCCCCCACTTCAGCTCTTCCTCCCGTCTTTCTTTCCGTATCGCATGATTTCCAGCAGAAGAGACCCATCCACCCCCATTCAGTGCTTACATGATTTGAGACAAGGCAAATGAAGCAACAGCCAAATCCAAAGCCAAATACCTACTAGGTTTCCCTTTCAGAAACAACCGCTGAGCTCTTCCCTGGGTACTGGGATAGAAGCCCTGTGCTGAAACAGTGTGCCCTGCAGGCATGCTGGCACATATATTTGTTTTTAAATGAACTCCTTCCCTCCATGGAGTTCCTGAAAAAAAAACCTGCAGAGAGGAAACCAGTCATTTTGTCCACTCTAATGAGACATCCAACCATTCCCAATAGCGAGGTCTTTAATGAGATTTCCCTCCCTGCTCCCCTGCTTCCCCAGCATATAAAACCAGATTGTGATCAGAGGGGCTGCTTCTCTGGATGAAAGGAAGGACAGTTTCTTCCCCCTGTGCTGCTGCTTCCAAAGTGTAGCGTTCATGTCTCCACCATTTGTAGAGTGCCCCTACTGCTCACCCATGGCGGAGGAATGTGCTGGCAGCCAGTGGATGGAAACATGCTGTAACCAGCTGCCCAAATGCTTGAGGCTTTCAGGAAATGGCTCACACCGTAAGTGCCAGATGCAAACCCCGGGAAGGTGAAGCAGCACAAACATTAAGGATTCCCAGCAGCAAGTTCTGCATACAAAGAGTGGGATCAGCCTTAGCATAGCGAGTCATTTCCAGGGAATGCATTGCACTTTCCCCCCGTTATGTTCCAAGACAAAAGGTATTTGCAGCGCTGGGACACTCAGAATGTTACTGGGACCAAGTAGGGACCATACACTCATGCCATACCATGCCTGCTTAGCATTTGGGTCAAACAAGACCCTTACAAAGCTAGCCTAGGAATTTACCCAGCACACCCACTGTATGATCACCCAGCACTAACAAAGCCAGCAGCTTGAATATACACTGTGCAAAGAAACACATCCTTCTGTCCACTGTGAATCTATTTCCTTACTACAGCCATCTGATGCCCCTTGGAGAGACCCCAGACTTCTCTACCTCTGGGAATACAACGTTGTTATAAATCTGCCTCTGCAGTGGTAAGTCTCACCTTAGCTGACCACAGCTCTCCACACATGCTGCCTTCTGTGTTCTCCATCTCTTTTAGCTATTACCCTAGATGCCTAAAGGCAGGGAGTCAATTGTATCCATCATTTTGCATATAAATTTCTCACAATGAAGAAAAAAACACTGTGCTCTGCCAGAAAAGAAGCTGCCTCAGATGTCAGGTTTTTCTTACTGTGAGTGGTTCTGTTATGGTATATTGCCAGAGAGATGCTGGAAGGAGTGAGACTTTCATGACATTAGCAGAGCTACTACATGAGTCTCCACTACCTCTCTGCCATGATTAGTCTTTCTTAGCACAGATTCCAACAGCCTACTTTATTTTATATATAAAATCCCTCCCTGGTCACCTCCAAGTCAGGATCAGCTTTAGGAGCAAAGCCAGAAGTTCAGGAGATCACCATCAGTGCACAGAGACCTGAGGATATCATCTATTTGCTACAGGTATCAGAAGCAAATTTGCATCTAGGGGATGTGAGAGAGGCCATGGTGGACTAAATACTTCTGGGATCTGTCTGCAGTTGAGTGGGAGTGACTGGAATCAATGAACTTGGAGATCTCCATCCATTGAGTGGGATCTACTAGTTGAGTAGCTGAAAAGGAAATATCCAATGATCCCTAGCTGTAACCTGTGCCAAGAGCATGGCCTCAGACCCTCAGGTTTCTTTCTAGCTGTTCTCCCACTTGCCCTGTGGATTTACACTCCAAAGTATCCCTCTGTCTTCAAATACCATCCCTCTCAATTGAAAAAAAAAAAATCTTCTTTTCTCCCAAATTCAGCCTCTACACTGCAACATTGCAGCACCCATTTCCACCCTTACCTTCAGTACCCAAAAGCCTGGTTTTTTGATGCTGTTTCCTGAAGCATGGTTGACAAAACTCTAGACTGAGGCATCCTAATACATTAAGCAACGCCCAGTTCTCTTTTCTAGAGCTGTTATTGTTAGTTCCACCTCGTGCAGAGCTGTAGGATCTGTGCCCAACAGTTGACTCAACTTCTCTCCCTGACGCTAACATTACTTTCATTGAGGGAGCTGATCCTGAGGATTAGAGCCCAAAGATAAGCATGATACGACTTTCTTCCAGGTACAGCAGCTGATTTTAATGCACAGCTGCCCAGGTGTTAGGCAGTTCTTAAACTCAGGAGTGTCTTGAGCAATTCTAGCTCTTACAGGTTTAGGAAAAACACAGGACTTCAGCAACTGGGCTTAGGAGCTGATCAGTCTGAGCTCCATTCCTGCAATCACATCGCCAGAATTTGCTTCCCTGGATTTAGCACCAGGAACATGTATATGAAGCAGCATCAGGAGGGGGCTGACCCAGTAAGTATTGCTAGGAGCTAATCCAGTCTACTCAGACTGATGAAGGCCCCCTCCCGTGCCCTGAGCTCTCAATCCCCTCACGGTTCTGCCTCACAGAGGGGCTGGGAGAGACCCCAGATCCCACTACCCCTCCTTCTTCTCTGCTACAGCCTGCACTCAGCATCTGCTGAGCATACACCCAGCACCCACATACGCACCACCCCAGGTGCAGAGGAGGTGATGAGGCACACCTGAAGGAGCTGGGCACAAACCAGACCAAGACAATGCAGAGAGGCTGAGATTGAGAGGCCTACCAGAACACTTAGGAGAAGGTAAGAAACATCACCTGCAGTTGTTGAAAACTTGGCAGACTACGTACACTGAAGGCGTTTTGTTGTGAGACATGAGACCTGTGTGATTTAAGGAGTTTTCCCACGTATTCCAAGGGCTTGGTCAAATTATAACAGGCAAAAAAGCCCAGAGGACTGATTCAAAAGAAATCACCAAAACCCAGCTTATGGCAGTTGGAGAATTACAGAACTGTTTTCCTTAGACTCAGCATGCACTGATGTCTTTCAGTGAGATTGTCCCTCCCAGTCCCTAGGGGAAAACATTATCCCAACAGTCAGACAGATAAATGCAGGTTACCATCACCCTTACAAGCTATGTAATCTTCTCAGGACTTCATGTCCTCTATGTCTGAAACAACTATTATATGATTTTTATGATCTGTGTGCTCTGCACTCATGACATCCTTGGAAACTCTTGAAAACCAGCACATCACCCCCTCCTTACTTCTCCAGACAGCACCAGGGAACTCAGATGACCTGTGTTCCCCATGGACACCACCTTTTTCTGATTACAGTGGAATGACTATCAGTCACAGCATTGAACAAGCCTCAGCACACTTTCGGTCACTGTCAAGTTTTGAGGAAAACACCTCAGAATGTGCTTGGATCTCTCACAGACAGAGCAAGTGTAAGGCAGCAGGCTAGTGCGATGTCAAAAGCATCATCATTTGCATGATGCATGCATAGAAAGCAGCTGGAACATGGAAGCATGAGTGAAGCCATGTCCACAGGAGAAGCCAGGTCTCTCGGTGTTGGATGTCCAACTTAAGGTTTGCTTCACACCCAAGCTTTAAATCTAGTAGCTTTCAGGGTGTGCCCTATCTAGATTATATTCCTCACTGATGAACTTCAAAGTAGTGAGAGCTTCTTAGGTCCAAGGTAAACCAGGTTCCTCAGCAGCAAGCTGCATAGAGCAGGGCAGCTGCGACCAGGCTGTATCGAGTGCTACGCAGCAGGTAGCAGTAGTGCTGTGCAAGGTGGGATGAGCCGGGAGCCAAGGGTGATCCCAGCACAGGCAGTGCCCTCACCCACCAAGACACAGTCCCTCAGCACCACAGAGCCAAGTGCTGGCAACAGAGTCCATCAGCAGTCCCTGTCACAGTGAGGGGATGGCCCAGATCCAGGGTCCATCCATAGAGTCCCCTTAGAAGATGAGGCAGAAACAAGCTAAAACCAACATATATTCAAGATCTACCCAGGAGAGAGACAAGACTGGAGAAAAGCGTGGTCCAAGCCACGAGCAAATGCCCAGGTCTGGGCTTAAATCAAGCTCCTGAGCCTATGGGCAACAGGGTGTGTGGGGCACGGTCCTAGGGGAGCCTGCTCAGGGCAGTTAAGGTGTGTGAGTACATTCAAGGCCCTGGCATGATATGATATATATAATGTCTATAATAACAGGGCTGCGACCCTTTTTTAACAGCTTCTAAATCTGAGAAAATATACAGAAAGCATCGAGAAGTCTGTATTTCTTATAAAAACACACTTGGGCACTGGTAAGTTAGAAGACCGTCATGCTGCTTCAGCACAGACCCCTCTCCCATCCAAGGATCCGTTCCCTGCCTGTTGCCTTCGCTCCTGTGAAGGACAGAAAGACAAGGACGGATGCTTTCCAGCCTTGCTCAGCCCTGGGCTGCTGGAGGAGGCTCAGATGGCCTCATGTCTCAGCTGAGCTTGCCGGGCCGAGCTGCCGGTGGGTGCTTGGGGATGGCAGGCAGCTGCCGGTGGCTGCAAAGACAGCAGCAGCCTCCAGCGGCCAGCTGGCAAACAGCACCGGCATGGCTCTGCGTCCGGCGTCCCACGCAAGCGCCACTGTGGCCTCACGTCCAGCATCCCACGGCAAACATCAGTGTGACCTCATGTCCAGCATCCCACGGCAAACACCAGTGTGGTTTTATGCTCCATGTCCCACGGCAAATGCCACTGTGGCCTCACATCCAACATCCCACAGCAAACACCAGTGTGGCCTCACGTCCAAATAAGAAACGCCACTGTGGCCTCACATCCAACATCCCACGGCAAACGTCAGTGTGACCTCACATCCAACATCCCACAACAAACATCATTGTGGCCTCACGTCCAACATCCCACAGCAAACGCCACTGTGGCCTCACATCCAACATCCCATGGCAAACACCAGTGTGGTTTCATGCTCCATGTCCACGTTGAACTCCAGTGTGGCCTCACGTCCAACGTGCCCCGGTGAACACCCGTGTGACCTCATGCCTGACATCCCACGGCAAACACCAATGTGGCCTCACATCCGAAGTCCAACAACAAACACAAGCATGGTTTTGCATCCAGTGTCCTCATATGACATGTCACCATCATCCCCTCCATCAGATCTAAGCCCACAAGGATTCACAGATGGCCCAAAGCCAGACATAAACGATATCCTTTTTACCAAAAAGGCAGCTTTTCAACAGTAGCATCACACTCGCCTTTGCATGGACAGAAATAAGCCTTTTCCCTTTCTGTCTAGAAACAATACAGACACATGGGGCAGGCCCTTGCTCTTGTTGCATGGACGTGTGATGCTCTGACAATGCCACCCGAGCGGCAAGGTGGTGTGAAGGGGTACGTCTCCTTCAGTGCCCTTCACCCTGATGCAGTGATACAAAGGCACCACCCTTGGCCCAGTGTGGCTATACACATGGCCACAGGATCCGGAGGTCTCCCTGGGTGTTATTCCCCACTCTACACCAGAAGGATGGCCTTCAGTCCTCAGTGTCACCATGCCATCAAGGCCCTGAGGGATCTTCATGACAGAGCTTTGCCTGCTCTCTCCCCACATCCTCACCCCTCCCCGGTATCTCACCCCACGCATTGCCTGGTTGTCTTCCCTGAGCTGCTGCACAGAGAACATCTTGCAGAGGAGGAGCCCACCCAGGTGCCTGGAGAAGCTGCAAAATAGGAGTGGATCAGCTTGTTTTCTTGTTGTCTGCTTTTTCTTAGTCCTTGGAAATAATCACAAACATAGCAATTATTGCAAAGATAAAATAGCAAGGATTATTAAATCCTCACAGGCAAAGTTCTCCATCAATTAAGTAAATCAATCCTTACTTTAAAATATAATCCACACAAAAGCCACAGCAAAAGACACATTTTTAAAAAGCACAACAAATAAATATTTTTGTGAAGAGTGGGAAGGAGAGAGAAGAGATTTTTATCTGAGAGCAGAATAATTTTGGGTGGTTGCACATAATGTACATGCACCAAAAATATCTCAGCAAGGAGCACACTAAGACATACTGCTGCGGTTTTCGAATGTAGTTGAGGGACTTAAGGAGTGTCATAAGTTTGGAGGCACAACAAAAAAAATGCCTGGATCAAGATTTTTAAAAGTAGTGCATAAAATTGTGTTCCTCAGTCCACATTTAGGGACATATAACTAGAAAAGCTCTCTGGGACCATGAAGTTCATTCCCCCACTGCACGGACAATGCTGGTGTTTAATCCTCTTCATCACTCACCAACCTCAGCATAAAACCCGCTCCTCTCCTGGAGGCGTTCAGTCGGGGGAATGCTGTGGTCAGTGTGCTGGTAGAGGGGCTCCTCCACAGCCTCCTTGCTCCACAGTCAGAAACCAGTTACTGGTAGTCAGCTTAAGTTTCTCCCAGTTCATCCCCATTTCTTCCAATATCAATATCCCCTTGTAATCGAACTAGCTGCCAACCGCTCCAGTGCCCTCTGTTTGGGGAGTAAAGTAAGCAGCCTGCTTCTCAGCAGCCCCGAGTCTCCTGCAACAACTGCAGATGAGGCTGAGCGCTTGATTGATTGATCGATCAGTTCCTATTTTAATGGAAGATTTGCCTAGTGACTCTAGCCAGGGATCAAACCTCAACATCAGGGGGAGATGCCAACGTGAAGTCAATGACTGCACATGTGGAGTTCCGGGGCACCCCAAAACCAACATGCACATGAAGGACGCAGGAGTGGTGGGCACTGATGAGCACCATACAACCCCCCGAGGCTTTGGATAGATGCCCACCAAAACCTGTAGACTTCCATGACACTTGGGTTTGCCCCTGTAAAATGGAAACAAACTGGTGTTGATGCACCATACAGCCTTAGCACCCGGCTGGAGCCTTGAATAAGGGTAACTAGCCCATGCTTGGCCACGCAGATTTGGGTTTTCGGCTTAGGCAAGCCTCTCATTTCTCTTTGTTCACCACTTCTCCATCCTCTACCAGGTGCTGCACAGCACAAGGCATGTGTGCTTTCTCCCTGTGCCCACGTACAGCGCCGAGCACAAAAGCCTGCAGTGCTGGAGGAGTGGAGAGAGCCCTGGGCTCGCTAGGCAGATAGAGCTGTATTTCAAACCTTTCTCTCGTGTGCTTTGTCTTCCTTTTGAACCTCAGAGCTCGTCTGCTGCAGCAGAGAGAAACCATAAGGGACAATCAAAAAGGTTAATAAAAAGTTGAAAGCATTCTTAAATGACAGCTCGGGCTTGAAATGTGAGTCTTCTGTTTGTTTTTCTTTGTAGCTTGACTTGAATATCCCTGCTAATTTTTTGAATATTGCTGTAGTGTACAGAAGAATTGCTGATGACACATTTTCCTAACACGCGCATTACACAAAAGGAGATTATATTTTAGCCTCTTTTTGAGACTATAAAATCAGATTCATCCTAACGAAACAGCAAATAAAAAGGGGTTTCCCTATTCTTTCTCAATCTCTTGGCATTTTTCCTCCTGTGATTTTATTCTTCTCCTCCCCCCTTCTCTTTCTTACCTTATCTGTGTTTCCTGCTCATTTCAACTTGATGACATGTTGCTGGGACAACTAAGTCTCGTAACCTTCTTAACTTTGCCATTGTTACTGCCTGGAGTGTATTTAGGAGGAGTGTTTTAATTTCTTTTCGAATGCACAGCGCCTGCCCCGTAGAAAGATATTAGAAATGGAGGGGGGGGGCGGGGGGGGGGAAGGCTTTTCTTCTATAAATGTATGCTATTCAAATCATCTCTTTTTTTATTTCCTTTAAACCCATCATTTGTATGCTGTAGGTCGCTACTTTAAAACCCGGCTTGCTGTTGCTGAAAGGATCACCCGTATAATGATGTCATCCATATTCAGCTGAAATCTTGGCTCTGCTGGAGCCCAGCGCTTCCCTCCCCTCCCCCTGGAAGCCCATCCACAGCCGTCCGACCAGCCCGCGCTCACCCAAAACCACCCTGTGGGAATGAGCAGGCTCGGCCGGGGATCGCAGAGGAAGGGGGTGCTGGTGGAAGGTGCGTCAGGTGCGGGGAAAGGCGCCGTGATGCACAGTTTACATAGGAGCAAGCAGGAAAACCAGCTGGTTTGGAGACACCTCTTTCCTGATTTTGATGGAAGGTCCTTCCTTGGGGTCTTCCCACAGAGGAGCAAGGTTTGCTCGCACGGAGACCAAAGGACTGGGTCTGACCTGTCTGTCCCAGCTCTTACAGCCCGGGGAGAGACAGGTTTCACAGCATGGTGCAATATCTCAAACCCACAGTCGAGTGCCAGCTCAAGCCCCCATGGCCACTCTGGTTTGACTCTATTAAAATCCTAATTGTACACGTGTTGTGCACGCGAACTCCCAGTCTCTTCAATGTCAGCTTGATGTCTCCCTGACACACTTATTGTACCTGGATCAATGCTCTTTTAACAACTAATTGATCTTTTATTAACGTATAATAACTTACTTATTAAATCTAAATTAAAGACTTAATTGAGACACTTAATCTAGAGTGGCTCAGTATATCACCCTCATAAGCATAATGTATAATTTAATTAATTGACAGAGCTGATAATAGCGTGTCATCTGTCACCATTTCTCCTGACCTGGGAGCTGGTTGCAGCCCGCGGATTTTGCCACGGATGCAAATACAGGGCTCTCCCAGGAGTGGTAGTACAGCGTTTGGGTTATGCTGCTCCACACACCGGGCACAGACATCTGCAAAATGATCCTCACCCCTACCAAAATGCACACGCATAAATTGTCTGCCGCCTAGGATCAGAAATCAATATTAAAATTTTATCTGCTTAGAAGGAGAAGGCTGAACATGCGCCAGGCACTGATGGTGAAGAACCAGCCCAGCCCAGCACTGCTCCAGGGATGCTGGAGGAGCACGGCAAGGACATTGTTGCGCTGCCTCTCCCTTCCCTCCCAGCAGAGATTTCGGCTCCTCTCCTGCCTGGCACCTGCCCCAAAAGCGGGGTGCAGGTAGCATCCCCCAAGTGGGGAGGTAGCAAATGGCCCCGTGTTCCTGGAGACACGAGGGACCAACCAGGAAGGGTTTTATTACTCTGCTGGTCACTATTCCTTCTGCTCCAGCTAAAATTTGGGCCCATGCACCATTCTTCACAGCTAGGCACTTACATTCCCCACACACCCCCCCACCCCCCCTGCCACCATCTCCCAGCAATAAAGAATTTCATTTTAAAAACTGAAAGATTTAATTTAAAAATACAAAATGGCAAAGGGAGGGGTTTTAAATAAAAAAATAAAGGTAAAGAGATGATGGTTGGAACAAAATGTTCTAGAAGAAAGCTGTTCCCTTGGGGTTTCTTTTCTTTAAGCTTTGCATATTACAATTTGAAATTTTTGTAAAGAGATCCCCATTTTATATTCACACTGGTAGCCTGAATTTAAATATCTCTCTCACCTGAGATTAATACAGGCTTCACCCTGAATTACTTCCCAGCTCTGAAGTACAGCTCTGGAGAGCTCAACTCTCCACAAATTCACTTCTCTTTTAGAGGCATAAAAGCTTATGAAATATATGAAATATTAAAATAGCGTGTGTGCTGGGGCAGAGAGGGGGGAAGGGAAGGCTGGGTCAGTGAGGGGGGGCTCCTTTGATATGAAAACACACTTTTCCTCAAATGAAACCACGGATCTGTTAGCACAGGACAAGAGACCCATTAAACACTTGAGGTGAAGATTTCATCCCAAATGATAATGCTCTTCTTTTTTTTAATTGTTAAGCCCTGCAAAGGGAGAAGAATGCAATCCATGTTGTGTGCGACAGAAATCATTATTCCATCAGCTACAGAAAATATCAAGTTTCTCTGGAGCAAAACAAAGTATTCCCTGCAAATGAGGTTATAAACAAAGTTGTAAACACCGGCTCCTTGTTATGCTAACTCAGTATTAACCAAATCCACGGACTGGGAAAAGTACTTTGTTTTACATGCTGAGGACCCATTAGCTAATTGCCATAGAAATCTGGCATTTTATATAACGATTTAACCTCTGCGGAGCTGTCAGGCTGGTAGAAGAGGGCAGCCAGCCCAGGCGAGCAGGGGGGCAGGGGCAGGGGGGCATCCCGGCATGCTCCCACAGACCACCTCTCCTCCTGGGGCTACCGCATCCCCCTTCGGCTGTTGCCACAATGTTTCTTTGACGGGAGGATTTCAGTGCTGTAAAAACCAGCCCCTGCCCACCCTGTGTTCGCTTTCATTCTCTGTGTCTACAAAGAAATCAGCTCTAACAAATTTAAGTGGTTTGCTTCAGCAGATGATGCCCAAAGACCTGCTGGCCCCATCTCACTTTTCCCCTCCCTGGCATTTTTCTCTGTCCTTCCCTCCCTGCCTTCCATCACCACCTTGCACAGCCCAAAACGGGAGGTCCTGTCCCTGGCTGGCAGGGAGGAGAGGAAGCTCTCAGCCAAGACAGCTGGGCCAATGCAGCGTGGGACCTCCTGGAGACCCAGCGTCGCTCAAATAAGTAACCAGGAGCTGGCAGTGCTGCAAAACCTTCTTTGCTCAGCAAAGATGCTGAGATGGAAATTGCTGGACTCTAGCAAGGATGGCAGAGACAGCCCAGAAGAGGCCAAAGAGTGACTTTATATCATAGCTGTGCTGGCAAGCACTAGCTAGAGCACGGTGCCTCGGGTCATCAGCGGGAGGATGCTGTGGTGGGCACTGCCCACCCCTGTCGCACCTTGCGATGCTCCACAATCCAGATGTTCTGGAGCTGTGCTTGTGACCACCACAGCGACCTGACAGGCTTGTGAACCCCCGGCAGAGAAAACCTTCCTTCAGACATATGGTTTCATTGGAAACCTTTCTCAAGGGTTCATCAGCATATAAAAACCCACCAGTTTCCTCCTTCTTGGCCTCTGTAGTCTGCAGGGCTCGCAGGACACCCCAGCTTTGCAGCCCCAAAAGGCACCCCAGCTCACAAGCACTTCTGGGCCAAACCCAGAAGGGATGCACTGGTGCAGGCAGTGGGCAGCGGGCAGGCAGCCCACTGCGGCACATCAGCAGTGAGCATCGAGGCCGGGAAACAGGCAGCCCACCTCCAGCCCAGGGCACGACAGCGTGGTCCTGCTCCTGGATGTCCCCGCAGCACGCGGCACAGCTGCCTGAGTCACGGGCGGGCACACCTTGGGATGGGTTCTGATGTCAACACAAGGCTTGGTCATGGTGCTTTCTCTTCACAGAAGCATTTTCCACGCAGACTGTGCACGTGCATGTGCGCATGTATGCAGTTTTCTTGGAAAGGTACTCGCTGCTGTGACAGCAGGACTTCTGTGCAACTGCTCCATTCTGCCAGCTGCAATAAATTTCTTTGCTAGCTAGCACTGCTCATCTGAATCGAATATAGTTTATTTCATTTTAAGAAGTCTTTTTTTTTTTTTTTTCATTTCAGGAAAATGAATGTTAGAGACAGATAAGAAACTATAGTCTGCTTTCAAGAAGGTTACAAGAAAACTGCATCTTGCATTACTAATCCTTTATCTTTCATGTTAACAAAAAGATTACTGACATATTTTTGAATGAAAGAAAATAAAATAGCAAATGCATCTAAAGAACTGTGTAACTTTCATGCAACACACAAATTGGTTGTTAAACGTGGAAAAAAAAAAGGAGGAGAATGAAGGGAAAATTCATAATACATTTCCCTTTGTAAACTGAGCAAACCAACTTTCTATAATAAGATAAAC
The DNA here is from genome assembly GCF_965140245.1 of Athene noctua. Taxonomy (NCBI): domain Eukaryota; kingdom Metazoa; phylum Chordata; class Aves; order Strigiformes; family Strigidae; genus Athene; species Athene noctua. Next base: position 1,838,142 of record NC_134044.1, on the reverse strand, counting down.
TAGTAGAGGACCAGAAGATGCTTCTTTCATAAACGGAGTACGACGCTTTTTTTACCAGAGGCTGGATTCAGATGGCAAAGGAGGAAATCTCCCTGGCCCAGGTTTTCCAGGAAGGGGATCAGGCTGTGCTAGCCCCAGGGCAGCCATTCTGCCCTCCTGGGGGCTGGGAAGCTGCTTCCCCCAGCCCCTTTCACCAGCCTTGGCTTCAAAAGTGGCATCAGTCTGCCAAAAATCAGATGCTGGGTGAACACGTCCCACCCCGTGGGCCATCTCCAGGACAGACAGCTGTCACGGGGGACCTGGGCTGTGCCTCCCTCAGCAGTGCATTGCTCTGTTCCCCTGTGCCAAATCCGCCCAGGATGAGCTTTTCTGGTGCTTCTCTCTCCAAACCTCCCTGGGAATGCTAGTGCTGATCCTCAGCCCTGCTTTTCCAGGAGAAAACATCCCCCTGCCTTGGCACACAGTGGTTCATTAGGAAACCCGTAATTGAATTCCCTGACCATTCAGTTCTAAAACCCCTTTGATCGAGAATTAGTTAATTACATTGGGCCCAGTATATTCCTTGTTACAAATTTCGCCCATGTCCCCCAGATATGCGATTGCAGGCTCCGCTCGTATTGTGTCCTTTGAAATGCATTTATGAGCCTTTGAAGCTCTCCCCCCTTAATGATGCATTGTTCGTTAATAAGTTGCCTGTAACATTTCCCCATTAGGAAATAGCTGTCTGCGACTCACTTTGGCTTGAATGAGTAATAATAATCCAAATGTAATTGATAATGTTGGAGAATAAATGGGAATAGGCGCTACCTGGAGAATTGGCTCAAGCAGGGCAGAGGGAGAGATCGCGGTCCCTGCCTGCCTCCCCACCGGCGACCTTCGCCAGGCTCACCCTGCCAGAAATCCGTTTGACTTTGAGACAGGGGCTGAATCAAAACTCCCGGCAGAAGATAAGAGCCGGAGAGATCACAGGTAGAGAGTCTCGGTGCGGGCAGCTGTCTCTGCCTCCAGCCGGGGGAGCGGGAGAAGCACGCCAAGTTTCTGGGGAAGGTGAGAGGAGATAAGGAGCATCTGGAAGCATGGCAGGAGAGGAGGCAGATGGGGAGATAAGGCTGAGATGGGGAGATTGCGCCTTGCTCATCTCAGCAAGGAGAGGTTTAATGAGGCAGATCGGGGGGCTCTGCGGAGAAAAGGTGGTGGACCCCGTCGTTCTTCTCCTTTAGGGCTGGAGTATGGCTGTGCCCTCTCCAGGCAGCAGTGTCTCAACAAAAGTCCTACCCCAGACTCCCCAAAAAATGTCTATTTCCCCAAGGCCTTGCTCCCTGCCCCACACTGCAGCAGCAGCACCATGGTGTGAGTCTCTGCCCAAATAACCTCCCCAGCTGCTTGTGGGGGTGTCCGACCCTCCTGGGCACTCTGCATCCAGGCAGGGTGCTGCTCCCCAGCACTCACAGCTCCCTGCCACATGGATTTTGCCCTTCCTTTTCAAATAACTGCATTTTTCCCTATGAAAAAAGACTAGGTCTCAGCTCTGGACCCAGATGAGAGTACTCTCAGGAAAGACTTCCCTACAGTGTCTGTGCAGATGTCTTGTCCTGGCTGGGAGGGCAGGATCTGTAGGGTCACAGTCCTGCCATGGAAAGCTTTCCTTGTTAAAACATCCCTGTGTAATTCCAAGAAGTGTGGGACTAAAAAAGCTGAAAAAACATATGTAGGAAATACACAAGCAGGATGTGAACACCTGCCAAGCCAGGCAGGAGGATGCAGGGAGCAGTCATGAAAGGAGGCAGAGGCTCTTGCCCAAGCTGGTCCAGCAACAGGGAGGTGGAAGGGATGTTCTGCCTGCCTCTTCCCTGCGGCTTCCCCCCCCACAGCCCACTCTGGTTTTCCCTTTGCAGGGCATAAGGGAGCCTGTAAGCAGTGCCAGCCCCAGTCCAGCACATCCTTCTGGCCAGGGTGGAGGTTGGCACCCAAGGTCTCCAGGCACGTGTGACTGGTAGAATTTGGTCTCCAAGAGACTAGAGCATTCAGAAAGAGACCCACAAACTGAGCACAGCTCAGTCACACAAATTGACTGGTTGGAATGTAATCGGGGCTGGGAGATCTCAGAGCCTTTCCTTCCAGCACCATTCAGTGGAGGCGCTCAGCCATGCCTGTCAAGGCAACAACTTCACATAGAAACTGACCTAAAATCAAGAAAGTTTAAACAAAAGGGTTAAATATCTCCCCTTCCTTCTCCATCCAAACCCAAAGCAATCAATTCTGAATTTATGAAAGCATCCTTTTGCTTTAACTCCTACCAAAATATCCTTGAATTGCTGTTTTGCTTTGACCCCCTTCTCAAGCGCCCCCCCCCATCACTGGTCCCACTGCACATCACTCTGTCTGCACATCGCCCCCTCTTGCACATCGCTCCCGTTTGCCCATCGCTCCGCTTGTACATCACCCTGCTTGCAGGTCGCTCTGGCTTGCAAACTGCTCCTCTTGCACATCACTTGCGAGGTCTTGTCTCTTCCATTTGCTTCTATTGCCCTCTGCTGGGGACTGTCAAAGGGAAGGCTGATCCCCTGGGCAGTGCCTACTCCTTTCCGTCTCCCCCTGCAATTTTTGGGGAGCCGCAGAGCCCCGGGTTGGAGTGCCAGTGCCTCACCGCAGCAGTGAACCCTCGTCACGGCTCGTTGAGTCTCAGAGTGGCCACTGGCCCATGACACTGTGCGCTCGCTTGCGGACCTGGCCAGCCCCACGCGTGGCCAGCGCTTCTGGCCGAGAGAACACACGTGACGGTGAACAGGCACCAGAGACGTCCCCATGTGGGTGCGCAGACATGTGTGAGATATAAAACATCTCGGCTCTGCCATAACACCTACTTGTGCAAAGCTTAAAAGCTCTGTGCGTCCAGAGCTGGGCCAGACTCTACCCACAAGCCCAAAGCAGGACGGACAGAGCTAGTCTTGAGCATCACCTCCCGAAATGCTTTTCTCTCTGCAACATTTGCATTTCAGCTGGAGTCAGCAGGGGATGCATAGGAGGGTTCACACATAGAGCAGGAAAAGAGGACATCCGGAAGGGCCACACTGCCAAAACCAAAGTATGTGCTGTAACCACTGGTGAGGAGCTTCAGAGACTGACCAGGTTTGGGCTAAGGCAGTGGCTGAACCTACAGGGCCTTTGGTTTCAGTGAGGGAGTGGTGGGAAGTGCAGGATCCAAAATGACAGCGCTCCAGGGGAACCAAATGGTAATGAAGTGTGGCCCTGAAGGGACACTACTGGGTCTCATTCATTAATGACCTTGGCTGGCCAAAGAAAGGTCCATCAAGTTACTGACGCCTCAAGACTGAAGAGCATCAGCAATGTGAAGACCCACAAAACCTGAGGATTGCTGTGGGCAGCACAAAAGCTTGGGCTCTGCACACAGCAAGCAGCAAGGAGGATTTCTGCTTGCAACCTGGGAGCATTGCTGCTGGAAAGCCTGGAAGAGGAGGGCAAACACAGGAATGTGGGCTGATCTCGTCACACCCGCCACAGCAAGAGCTCCAGACAAGCCCCTGCTGCAGCTGCGGTGCCAGCAAGCTCTCACCTTTAGGGCCTGGGAGCAATTTTGGGGGGCAAAGCTGAGCGCAAGTGTCCCACTGTGGCCATGCAGCAATCTCTCCCAGACCCGGCAGAAACCCGAAGATGTGATGCTCTGTCTCAGAGATAACAATGCCCCATGCTGGGCAGCCACCAGCCAGCTCAGAAAAGGAACAAATTGACAGTATTCAGAGGAATATTCTTCATTTCCAAGCATATCATTTCTGTCCTCTGGCAAAAAGCCCCCCCACCCAGATTTTTAGCAGCTTTTGCATTTCATCGGGCTGAATCCAAGGTGGAAAAGGGAAGGGAAGAAACTGGAGACTTGAAGGAAACTTTTCCTTCAAGAACTGGGGGGATTTCAGCAGCAGAGAGGTGCTGCAGGGGTTTCTCCCGTGCAGCATGGGGAATAGCTGAAGGGAAGGGATGGGCCAGCAAGGATGGGTTGGGGAGCAGGAGAAAGGGAAGCTACTATCCCACCAGCCCTCATAAAGTGTGTCCTGGGGTGCCCTGGGGGTGGCCAACTTTGAGGGGAATGATCTTTCCTCCTTCAAAGCGATGCCACCTCCCACTGTTTCCCAGTCCCACCCGGACCTGCTTCTCCCCAGCAGCTGGAGAAAAAGTTTGGAGAAGAGTGTCACAGGCAGGAAAAGAGAGAAAAATAGCAGTGGGTCTTTGCAACCAAGGGGATAGAAATGGAGGCGACTACAAAATTTCAAAGCCAACCTGTGCCCCTCGGTCACGGCCAGCACTGGATGGGCTGAAGAGGGGAGACAGATGCCTGCCCGGCGGTCTCCGCTTCCAGAAGTCTTTGCACACTTGCCGGATTATAGATGATGGAGGAGAGGAATGCCTTATACCAATTAATTCCCAAAGTGTAATTAACGTCTGGGCCAGCTCTGTGTGATCCCCAGCTGCTAATGAAGCATGGCACCGCTTTAATTCCTGCTACGCTGCACCATCTTCTTATTAAATCCAGGAGTAAGTTCCATCACATTTCCCTTAAAGGGAAAAAGGAGAGAAATGGAGCAGGATTTGTCTCAATGAAATATGATAGATTAGAGTTTGCTGGATAAAGAAAGTAGGAGTGGGGGGAGGGCACGAAATGTGAAATTTCGTAGGTGTGTGCATGAGCACGGGCATCTGTATATTCTCTCTCGCAATGACCTCCTTACACCCCATCCATCAGCCTGGGGTTGGCTTATTCTAACTAGCAGAGTCTTTTCTCGTGTCTAACAGGCCCATCAGACACAATCTGCATGCCAATTACCAGAGCAGACCCCCTGATACTGAAAAATGGAAATTAGCTGTCAAGCAAAAAACGGCATCAGCAGGCTGGGTTTGGATTGCCTGCGCTCCCTGCTCGCTCCCGCCGCCGCTCACATCCATATGCACTCTGCTCCGCGTGCAGCCGTGACAAGGGAGCCCCCGATGGAAAAAGTAATCTAGAATAATAATAAAATAAAAAATAATAAAAACACCCCCCCACCACCCAACTAGCATATTTTATTGTTATTCGTATTGGTTGCCAACATTCAGGGCACAATGAAAAATTCACCAGAGGGCAAGAGCCAGCCAGAGGAGGAGGGGGGAAAAGAGTTTGGATAATTGCGTTTTCGCGGTGGGTAGATCAAGCGATGTAAGGGAAGGACGTGGGGAGGAAATGTTAGTGTAAGGGCAAAGCAGAACCAGGTCTGGTTCCTCTGATGCTCTGGGGCGGACATACACCAGCAGCACCCTAAACCTGCCCACTGCAGCTCCGGCACCCACTGCAGCGTGGGACAAATCCCATGTAGGATGGGGAAGCACGCTGCCCAGGCAGACATTCCTCAAAATCAGGGTGGGAGATGGTTGGAAATGCACTGGCCGGGCTACCTGCAGGAGATTTTCCTTCCAAAATGGGGATGGTAACAGGCTCCCTGCAAGAAATAGTGGCCAGGCCATGCTCAAGCTGCTGTCTTGCACAGGCAGGAGCTGATGACCTCGGAGGCACTTGGAGAGCTTTTGCCGTGAGTCAGGGGGAAAAAGAGAGCTGGAGCTGGGTGCTGGCAAGGCTGGTTGGGCTGGAGAAATATTTTGGGGAAAAATGCACCGAGACCCAATCGTAATGCCAAATCATCTGGATCCTGCTGACCCGTGATGGAGGAGAAAGGCAAGGTGCGTCAGGAAGATGCATCACCCTCTGCAGCAAAGGACTGAAACAGGGTAGGGGCTAAGGCTGGGGAGGATGGACTGCTGGGTCACAGCAGGAAGAGGAGGAGGAGGAGGAAGGCAACTCTCTTCAGCCCACCTTTGTGCTAAGGGGAGCCTGTGGGGCCAGAGCTGCCCCTCTCAGCAGCCCCTTCCCAGCCCCTTCCCACTCCTCACTGGTGACTGTGTTCCCAGGGGGACACAGCACTGTGGCTTGACAAGCATCACTTAACCTGCCTCCCTGCTCCGTAATAACCTCATATATCAACCGGAAAGAGACCGCAGAGCATGGCTAGAAGGGCTCTGCTTCTACATCCAGTATCATTATCCCAAGGCCCCTCAGCTCGGTATGCAAACATGCTGCGGGTCCCCGGGGTGCTGGGAGGGGAGTGCCCTGCACAGCAGACATCAGTTATTCCTGCACGGGAGGCTGTGCATGGGCACGTGGCCACAGCATGGGCTCAGCCTGACATCTAGCAGCACTGGGCAAAATGGGGTGCTCCAGCCGGTGGCAGACTGGGCTGACTGGGAGCCTGACAGCCTCCTCTGCTCCCAGCATGTCTCAAGTGCCCAGTGACTTCTTCCTGCCCTTCAAGATCATTCAGCAGTAACCCCCCATCCCAGGGCAGCTTTCAGAGGCACTGACCATCTCTGTCCATATCCAGCCTCTTTTTCCCCTTCCAGCTGCCCAGCCTGACGTGGTCCTTAGCCCCTTTCTAAGCAACCAGACCTCTTGTCTCACACCTACAAAGGGCATCCTGTACCTGACACACTGGGCTGCTGGGGCCCCCAGCATCCTCCGTGGAGACTGCAGCCGTAACCCTCCTGCCCACTCTGGGATCCCTGCCTCTCATCTCCACTTTGCCCTGAGTCCCGTTGCCCCGTGCATCATGAGAGGAAGATGCTCCTCCAGCAGCAGGATGTCTGCTGCCTGCTCAGGTTCCCTGGGGTGTTGTGTTGAGCGTGGCATGGAGGCAAACTCACCCCTTCTCCCCAACCACCACGGAGCAGCAACACAGCAAGCAGGGACTCCTCAGGACCACGATGGACTGAGCCACCCACAGCTACCACCAAAAACTGGACTCCAGGGACGAGTTGTCCCACTGCTCCACTGGACTGGCCAAATGCTGGAGCACAAGCTCCAGCTTCAGGATGGCTTTTCCCTGGAGAGGAGCAAGTGGGGTGGAGGGGAGGGGACGGGGCCAGCCTGGAGGACAGCAGAGATGGAGGCAACTGGGGCTGGTGGAGGGTGTTTTGCATAGAGAAGGCTCAGCTCCACACCCATTCCCCTGTGGCAGGATAATTCGCACGCAGACCCTGAGAATAAACAGGACAGGCCGAGCTGAGCGACTCAGTTGCTTTTATTGACGGCTTCCAGCAGCCCAGTCAATGGGCTGCCTCACTCGGCGATGCTGCGGAAGGACTGGACAGCGGGGCTCGCCGCTCCCCACTCCACGGGTTTGCGGTACTCCCCCTTGGGCAGCAGGTACTGCCTGCCCCGGTAGTTGGGATGCTCGTAGAAAACCCAGACACCTTCCAGCACTCTGCAGGCGTGGACCTCACGCATGTGCCACTCCTCCATGACAGAAGGGCAGTCTTCAGTGGCTTCGAACATCTGACCACCAAAATCTCCCTTCTCAAATACCTGGATGTGGCCCCGGCCTCCACTTGGCTAGAAAAAGAGGAGAGAAAAATAGCAGAGCACTGGAGGGAGACACCGACAAATCCCCGGCTCTGACACCTGCCAGCGGATGGGAGCAGAGCTGAAGCATGGTCAGACTCCAATCAGGTACAAACTACCCCTCAGCACACCAAGACAGGGCTGAGCAGCTCACATCAGCCCCAAGAGCACAGCAGGGAGGCAGCCAGGACAACTCTTGAGCCAGCATTGCCCACAAAGAGGGTACAAAAACACCGAGCTGGAGCAGAGCCGTTTCAGCTCAAACCCCCACGGCAGCCCCAGTTTCACAGGCTGCAGGGAGGGATGAGGCCACATCAGCAAGCGCCAGGCTCTTTGTCCCAGGCAGCCTGCCTGTCCCACTGCTGGCCTGAGCCCTTCAGCCACTCCACGTGAGCATCAGAAGGAGAGATGAACCCCCTCCACTCCCCGCTCCTCCGGGCAACGAGGAGTTTAATGAGCTGGTGACCCCAGCTGGGTTGTATTACAGGCAAACACAGCGCGGGTATTTTCCACTGTGATTTGAAGCGCTGCGTTGCCCGAAGGCACTGCGGCAGTTTTAATCTGCAGCTGCCTGGACACCGTCTTCCTCTGCCTCCCCCGTCTGCCCGAGCCCGCTCTCGTTGCCAGCCCCAGCTGAGCTCTGCGGGGTCTCTACGGTTTCTCCGGGGCCCTTGGACCTCCAGCTGCAAGCGGTGTGTCCCGTGCAACCTCCCCAGGTGCAGAGGGGAAGTGCTTTTTCCCACTGCAGTCAAGAGTGGAAGAGATTTACCTTCTCCACTCACCAAACACCTTGCCATTCCCAGAGCAGGGCTTCAGGAGCAAACCCCCTATAGCCATCCCCTCCAAGGGAGCTCCTGCAGGTCTCCAGGAAGATGGGGGCCACCCACAAGCATGCTGAAACCCTTTAATGATAGGTGTGTAAATTAAAGTGTCCCTTGGGAAGAGGTCACACTCACTATCTGGATGGCTTTGCAGGAGCCGAGGCGGTCATTGAGGCCCATCCAGTGGTGGTAGTCAGGATACTCCCCGTGTGTCAGAACATACATGTTCCCAGAGAAGTTGGGCCTCTCATAGGCCACCCAGGTGCCCCCATCCACACGGATGGAGTTGCAGCGGCTCAGGTAGGTGTGAAAATCAGGGCAGTCACCGTCGCACTCGTAGGAACGACCTAGGAAATTCTTGTCTTCATAGAAGGTGACCTGAAACACAAGCGGAGGAAGGAAAGCAGGGAGGTTCCTCATCACTCAGCATGTGCACATGCCTGCAACCATATTCTAGCCACATCATGGCATGAAATATCTGAAAACAGAGCCCTCAAGATGTCAAAAAAAGTCACCAAGACCAACCACTGAGCAGGATCAACTGCATCCCAACAAACCCTGGCAGCCAGTCTGGCCCCAGCGACTCCAGCTGCCACCATTTTCTTGCCCTTCCCAGCACCTAGTTCTGTCTCAATCCAATCCAAAGCTCCCTTGGTGAAGTCCCTCTCCTCTTTGCAGGAAAACTCTATTAAAACATTTCCCTCCCACCTTCTCTAGATCAGTAGTTACTAGATTATGGCCAAGGGAGCCATAAATAGTCAACGGACGGTACTAAGCAGCATTTCATTTATGTTGGCTTACCGAGTGTTTGCAGTTAGACCTTTATTGATAAGGGCATGGTGAGGTCTCTTTCCTCCTGGGTCATGTCTTCTAGCCCTGCAATCATTCTCCTTGTTCCCACTCTAACAGTCCACAGCTCACTTTTGAAAAAGCCAATGCCAAAAGCTGGACATCACACAAGCTTTACCAGTGCCAAGAAAAACTAAAGGAGCACTCCATTTACATGGTGGTAGCACAGTTCTTCAGACATCCGAGGACTGCATTTGCAGTTGGCTTCCTTCTGCTTTGGCTGCTGAAACTTTGTGATATGGGTGACAATTTTCCGATGAATCACCACATTTCTTTCCCAAAAGCCACTCTACAGCCAGGCAGCTGACTGCAAAGCACTTTGCTCAGCTATGCTTTTTCCCTACTTGATCACAACCTGTTTCAAAATCTTCTCAAGAGCTGGTGAGCAAATCCCATTCCTCTTGCCTGAGGTATCACCAGCCCAGTTGCTGGTGATATCAGCCAGTCTCCCGTTGCTGGAGAGGCAACCTGTGCTTTCTTCAGAAAGCCCTTCATGGAAATATTGTCAAGCCCTAGACCTGGACCAGTTCTTTGTACAGCCCCATTTTTACATCTTTCCAGATGACCGTTATTCATCAAGAGCTGCTCTTTGCAATGCGGGTTTCCAAACCATCCTGTCTATTTTGACTATATCCTTTGCTTGCTTATGATGCTGTTAAGCCAGACCACACCAAAAATTACATTAGTTTGACACAAATCAGTCTCAATAGATCACTTTCAGCTGCACTCAATCACCAGCCCATCTTCCACCCTAACAGGAGTTTGATTACTTACTCCGGTGTCTTCTAGAGCCTTGCGTTGAATCAACTGATGTGCAAGTTGGTTGATCCAATGCCGTAGATACTCAAGACAACATTTCACCTTTTCCAGCCCTCCAGTATGGCCATCAGCCCCATACATGCTGCCAAGTTATTTGGTAGCATCTGAGATTGCCTCAGCCAATTCCCCCAGATGCTCTGGAGATAATTTTTCTGGCCACAGTGATTTGAACATCTAACACGCAGTACTCCGTAATCCATATTTTCCATGGTATTTCCATATCTTGAGTAATAAGATACACAATCACCTTTTGCTTCTAGATGGTTGTGCTTCACCTACGGTGCTTTGGCTACTGGTACCAATCTCACATGACTGCTGTTAAAATGCCACTCATTGTCACACTTTCAACCCAGGAGATAAGACTCAAATCTAGGACAACCCACTCACTGTATTTTTTTTCATTCACTTTGTGTTAAAAAATAAGTTAGCCACAGTTTTCCTAGAGCTGGTTGGTCAGTATATCCCACCAACCTGACCAAGTATCTGGGGAGTCAGACGAATCGTGCCAAAGGATTTATGTCCTTGGTCTCATGGCCTGTTGGTAGACCTTTATTAGGATACTGTTATTTTGCTCAGATTTTCCTCTGACATTCAAGAGACTGGTCTTCCATTACAAAGCAGTCAGAACATACAAAACAACCTCTCCCCACGTCTCTCCCTCCTGAGCAAGCTCCTCCCAGCTTCAGTGAAATGAAGAGTTGGGAGATCACTACCATCTTTCCAGCAAGCGAATAAAGGTTGTAAAAGGTGTGCACCAAAATGACCAACTTTTGGTTTCCCAAACTGCTACCCAATGGGTAGTTAATTGTGTTGGTCAGCCCTTGCCAACCACAATCCTGTTGTTGTTTTACAGATCTTGCTTCTGGATCTTTCTGCCTAGAGGCTATCACCTGAAAAATCTGCCAGCCTGATCCTAGAGGCAACAAAGAAAGCCCTGCTCACTGACGTTCGGCAGTCACTCACCACCAGAAATCCTCTTCTTGAAGCCAGTGGTCAAGGAAGCCACAGCATCCCTGTAATACCCTTTGCAGCTCGGCCATCGCCCTCCACTGAGACAGCTGATGAGCTCCCCCTCTCTTCAACCTCGCTCCCCAAACTCTGCAGCCCCTTCTGATCTGCAGTCCCACTCCTGTTCATGCAGTGAGCGTCCCGCACAGTCAGTAGTGCACTCTGCCCAGTGCCTGTAAGACCACAGGTCTGGTCTCTGTGCAGGCAGCACCCCACCCAGGCAGAGGGATGCCTGCTCCTGCCTCATAGCAGGATGGCTGGCACTGGGAAAGGAGTGAGTCTCCATCACCTCTAGTCCTGGCTCCGCATGAGCTGCTGTGATTTTGTGGCTGGTATTCAGCAGAACCAGCTTCTCTTGTGACGCCTTATCACAGCAACTATGCACAAAGTTGGTTAAGTTGGCCTTTAATTTTGTAATAGAAAACAAAAGCTCATTAGGTGTTCCTTCTCCACCCAGCCTAACACAACTGAACTGCAATTTGGCAAAGCTACCTGGTGTTCCTAGGAGGGTATTTTCCCTGTACTTATAAAGCCACAAAGCCAAAGAAATCCGAGAGCACATAAAGGGTATGGCCATGCCCACAGAACAGTGACCAACCAAAAGTGTTGTTCATTGTTTTATTCTTAGACCATTTATAGGGAGACTCAAGGAGAGAGCTCCTGCCCACCCATTCTCCATCCCAGCCCTTTGCACACACCCTCAATTCATTTCAGACCTTCACACTCAGTGCTTCGCAGCTTTCCTCCAGCGATTTGGGCACAAACAGACCAGAATGATGTTTTTCACCCACAGGATAACAACAGGTGAATTACGGATTTCCATTCTAGATTCGTTGGTTCATTTCAGTCACATCTTACTCTAACACAAATCACCTTCCTTCAGTAAAGCCACTGAGTTGCTCTGCTTGCAGCACTAACCCTCGCTCACTGCCCAAGCTTTGCTTTTTTGGGGCTTACCTGGCAGATAATATTTGCCATAGCAGATCTTCCTTACAGGACTATAAAACTCTTACTCCCTTGGCCACCTCAGAGCAGCTTTTATATTTCTTCCCAACAGCAGCTCTGTTAGAAGGAAACTCATACAGAATAACTGTAAACAATAACTAGTAGTGCCCACTGCCTTCTAAGTAAGCAGCATGGGGGCAGTGACCCCTCCCTAGGGCAGACCGCTTGCTTAGGTTGTGAGAAATAGTGCTTAATTCACTCCCTCGCCCTTTTCTTCTCCCTGGAACGTGCTAACAAGAGCATGGCATAGAGAAAAGATGAGATTCCCATCTTTCACTGACTTAACTCCTCTGGACATTTCGCTGTACCACAGCAGCACATCATCAACAAATTCCCTGTAGCAAGCTCACAGGGGACACGGCTCTCAGCAAGGGTAACAGCAGCACATATTTAAGTCTCTTTAAGCAGACAGGAGACTCGAGCATGACTCAGTTACGTTTCCCCAGCACCTTCTTTATGCACAGGTACATAAAGACTGTACCACTGCTATCTGACAGCCACCAAGTTAGAAGGAAGCAGCACCCTGTGTTCAGTTTCTAAAGACTGCTCAGAAATAGTCAAATCACTTTGAGCAAAGATCACAGGACAAAAGGTGTGGAGAAGCAGAGACTGAATCTAGATCTTCCACAGCATCGGCCAGCGCCTACCAAACCACTCTGCTTCTGAGCCCTCTGCCCTCTCGGGTCTTATAGTCTCCTCTGGTTAAAAGGAACATAACCCAAAAGCAAAGCTCCTACAATGGAAAGACTTACATCTGTTCACCACCTCTTAACAGTTGTTTCAGCAGGGAAGCTGGCTGCTACCCCGAAGTTCTTGCCCTCCTTTCCCAGCTGTTTATCCCTGCCCACTCCCAACTCTGCACCAAGCTCTGTGCGACCAGCCAGCTGGGCTCTGCTCACTTGAAGACTGAAGAACGCAGCGTTAGAGCTGGATCTCCACCCGATGCACATCACTAGCTGAAGTTGAGCTTTCTGGTCTACCTCCATCTCGTTTAAATTCACCTCTGCCGATTCCACCAAATCCCAAGGCCAGTTCGCATCCCTTGGGGAATGCTGTTGCCTTTGGTGCTAGGGTCATCATTCACTTCTGTCGCAGCACACCCTTTGCTCCGCCACGGAAGGGGGACGTGGCAGCTGCCGCTGGTGTTGGGACTCAGGTCCTCCCAAGGAAGCCTTCCACGAGACTCTGTTCTGCAAATGCAACTCGTCACATTTGCTGCTGCCACAGCAGCCTCCACCACCAATTTACAAGGCATCAGGTCCTGGTGCATCTTAAAATATCCCCTCACCAGTCACTGTGTCCGACTCCATCCTCTCGCAGAGCCACACCTAAAGTAACAGCCAAGATCTGGGAAAAGACTAGGGAGGGCTCAGCTCCAGCTTCCCTCCTCCATTTGAGCTGGAATTTGAAGCATCTCCTCTTGTCGACAGAGGGGGACTGACAGAGGGGGAGGCTGTCAGCAGAACAAAGATACCAAAGTTTCTCCACAACTTACCCCTGATCAATTCTGTACTCCTAGCCAGTCATGTATAGGCTGCAAATAAACCTACCTTGGTTCCAGCTCTGGACATTTTCTGTTCCAACCAAGCTCCCCAGTGCTGGAGGAACGTCAGAAGCTGTTACAAACAGCCAGGATCTGAGGCACCCTTTTTATAATGGGCTTGTTTTAAACCAGACAGCCGCTTTGTCATGAGAATAGGATCCAAAAATTGAGTCAGTGATTCTGAGGCTATAGCCGATTTCCAGAAAAGCAAACAGGATTATGGAATAAAGGAAGGCTTTGCCATCCTCCCTTTGTTACCATTTGCTGAGTCAGAACACCAAAACTCTGCCAAACACACTCAAAACACGCAGCCCCCTGCCAAGTCCTGGAAGACGGGGGGCAATTTGGCTGCTCTCTCCCTTTCAAGCATGTTAAACAAGAAGGCATCCTTGTCAGCTCTAAAAGGCCCACCCCCATGTGTAAGGAAGAAACACAATATTTATCAGACAATGTTCCCATGCAGCGAAGGATGTAGCTAGGAAATGGTCAACATGTGCTCAGGGCAGGCACCACAGGCTTGCAGAGACCAGCCACTGCATGGAGGCTCTGCTTCAAAAGCTCACGATGGAAACATGTGCACAGCAACGGGGCTGTGTATTTTCATAGCACACCCTCAGCTTGAGCTGTATTGCTCCAAATGGTGCCCGACATAGAGGCAAAGAAGTATGTCTGGCCACACACCCCCAAGAGAGTGATTTCACACATCAGATAGTAAAGAATGATGCCCAGATTTCTGACCATATCTCCTAGTGTCACAAATTCAACTCAAAACCCTTGCACCACTGTCTGAGGTTTGAGCAAAAGTTTTTCTTTTAGCCACACTCTGGCCCACTGAGCGGGGAGGGCGAGGATTGCTGGCTTATGTACATCCACACCCCCCGCCAGTGCATTATGAAAAAACACCTCTGCAGCTATTCACTGCACCAGCCCAAAGGCTTAGCGAAACAAAGGGAAACGAATTTGGCACAGCAGCGCCTGAAACACAGACCCTATTTCAAATCTGTCAGGACAAGCAGTCTCGCAACAGCAGCTCTGCATGCCACCATGTACACTGCCACAGCCCTGCTAAATGCAGTCTGATATGACAGCCTGAGACAAGACATGATCAGCAGCATCTCATCCTCTTCCCATTTTAGGTTCTTGAATTGCCTAGTGCTGTTGCTTACAGCTCTTACTGTTAGAAAGCTGTGAGGCCAATTAGATTTTTATTTTTTTTTAATTCAAATTATGACGATCAGAGTTCAACCACAATCCAGTTCCTATTAAAAGGCAATCTGGTAGGTTCACTATCACAGAATGATCTCGGTTGGAAAAGCCCTTGAAGCTCCTCCAGTCCAACCAGGACCCTCACCCTGACCGTTCCCAACTCCCCCAGATCCCTCAGCGCTGGCTCAGCCCGACTCTCCAACCCCTCCAGGGATGGGGACTCCCCCCCTGCCCTGGGCAGCCCATTCCAACGCCCAACAGCCCCTTCTGCACAGAAATACTGCCTCAGAGCCAGCCTGACCCTGCCCTGGGCAGCTTGAGGCCATTCCCTCGGGGCCTGGCGCTGGGGCCTTGGCTCCAGAGACTCATCCCCCCTCTCTGCCCCCTCCTGGCAGGGAGCTGCAGAGGGCCAGGAGGTCTCCCCTCAGCCTCCTCTTCTCCAGACTGAACCCCCCCAGTTCCCCCAGCCGCTCCCCAGCAGACCTGTGCTCCAGACCCTGCCCCAGCTCCGTTGCCCTTCTCTGGCCACGCTCGAGTCATTCAATGGCCTTTTTGGGGTGAGGGGCCCAAAACTGAACCCACTCATCGAGGTGTGGCCTCACCAGTGCCAAGCACAGGGCTCAGATCCCTTCCCTGTCCCTGCTGGCCACGCCAGGGCTGACACAAGCCAGGATGCCATTGGCCGCCTTGGGCACCTGGGCACACTGCTGGCTCCTGTTCAGATGGCTGTCAGTCACCCCCCAGGTCCCTCTCTGACTGGCAGCTTTCCAGCCTAGCTGAGATGTTCACTAGGACATCTGAAATCTCCACTGTGGTCACTTTGCACATGCCTCCTTTAAAAGTCAGTTAAATATAATAAACTCACCTTGCATTGCATCACCTGCCTCCCCAGGAGCCAAGAGAGACCTTCAGGAAAATTCTAGCATCACAACAGCTGTGTTCACCAGAGCACTGAATGCCCCTGCCTTCCCCTTCAGAAGGCAGCTGCCTGCAGTCAGCCATGCAAGGCTTTTGTTTTGCTTAGCTTATTTAGATGCTCAGCTACAAGCACAAGGCAGGTTCCGCTAGCACACGAGAATGGTACTCATTCAAGTTGATACTCTTTACAAGAAATATAAAAAGTAGGAAGCAGTGTTTGTATCAAAGCGCTGTGTTGGGGAAGCCTTCAAAACCTGCAACTCCATGGCTGTTAATACATTAGCACTTTTTTCTAGCTGACTAGTTCACATGTCATCAAGCAGTAAATGTGTCCCCCTAACACCCACTGTACAGGTAAAACTCTTTCCCTAGGTCATGTACCAGGCTTATTCAAGAACTCTGTTTTATTGACATTTGTCAAAACAATGCAAACATGTAGGGAAGTTAATTCCATGAAATTACATTGTTTAAGTGCCATCTTCATATAAAAAAATCCATTGCATTTCATTCATTAAAAAGATCAAACATTTCTTTTTCACATTTATAAAAACAGTGCAGCTGGCTCATACCATGAAGGTGCAGGCGATGGGCAGGGCCCTGTGCCCAGCTCTGCACCAGGAAGGGCTCCTTTGCTGGGCACTTGCTCACCATGGACACCAACCATGATGACAGCCTCCCTGCTACAGGATCTGCAACAAGGCATACTTTATCAGCCTCTAGCAACACGCACTTTCTCAGTTACCAACAGAACAGTTACAGCACGTTCCTGGGAAAGCGGTAGTGATAAAAAAAAATCCTACACCAGGCAAACAGTCCAATCCACACCAAGGCTGGGCATCAGATCCACATCAAGTGTCTTGAGTCAGGATGGCCGGAGTCTTAATGAGAACTGTTTTCATGTGTTGCTGCCTGTTCCCAGAACTCTGTAACAAAACAAGAGGAGCAAATTTTACTCCCAACGCTAGCAAAGGTAAAGTAACTCAAAGACTAAAGAAAAGTAAATAACCCCAACCTTCTAATGGCTTGAAACATGCAATGGCAGAAAAGTATGATAAGGGCTTGTCTCCAGCTCCTAAACCACTTGTACTTGGGAAGAGACACAACAAAGCAAAAATTATTTGAAGTCTCACTCAATTCTCTTAAGCAAAAAGTGAGACAGGTAAGTACAGACATTAATACACACGATCTCTTTGAAAAAGCAGCTATTAAAATATGTTTTTACATCAGATTATGTACAATATGCCTATCTGCCTTTACAGAGGCACACATATGTCCCCAACAAATCAAACAGAACACCTGCAGAGAACAAGAGAGGTGCTGAGTACACTGGGAACAGATTCAAACTGAAACCAGGTTTTTTCTGCAAAATAACTAAAACCAAATGGGAGACTGTCCACTGAACAGCCTCCTACTACTCTGCCTAGGCTGCACACATAAACACGGGGCAATTCTTCTAGATAGAGAAGAACCAAGATAAACAGGCCCTCTACTCACCCTTCCTTTCCTTTTGCTGTACAGGAACACAATGCTATCCTGCTGCCTGCTTGGAGCCCACTGCAGGTGGAACAAGGCTATCCAGCTGCTGACGGTTCCCTGTCTGAACCAGCCATTCATAGAATTTGTTTTCTACCAGTATCTGGAACTGTTTCCTCTGATCCCTGAAACCAAAAGAAGACCAGCAGGGAAGTATGTAAAGGTCACATTTATTTATAGTATTATCACAGAATCATAATATGGTTTGGGTCAGAAAAGACCTTAAAGATCATCTAGTTCCCACCCCCCTGCCCTGGGCAGGGACACCTTCCACTAGCCCAGGTTGCCCAAAGCCCCGTCCAACCTGGCCTTGAACCCTGCCAGGGAGGGGGCAGCCACAGCTGCTCTGGGCAACCTCTGCCAGTGTCACCACCTTACAGTAGAGAACTTCTTCCTTATATCTAGTCTAAATCTCCCCTCTTTCAGTTCAAAACTGTTACCCCTTGTCCTATCTCTACATCCCCTGATCAAGAGTCCCCCCCCATCTTTCCTGCAGCCCCTTTCAGCCCTGGGAGGCCGCTCTAAGGTCTCCCCAGAGCCTTCTCTTCTCCAGCTGAACCCCCCAACTCTCTCAGCCTGTCCTCACAGGGGGGGCTCCAGCCCCTGATCATCTTTGTGGCCTCCTCTGGACCCACTCGAGCAGGTCCGTGTCCTTCTGCTGTTGGTGCCCCCAGAGCTGGACACGACACTGCAGGGGGATCTCATGAGAGCGGAGCAGAGGGGGAGAATCCCCCCCCTCGCCCAGCTGCCCACACTGCTCTGGATGCAGCCCAGCACACGGTTGGCTTTCTGGGCTGTGAGCACACATTGCTGGCTCACAGTCAGTTTTCCATCTGCTGATACCCCCAAGTCCTTCTCCTTGGGGCTGCTCCCCATCCACTCATCGCCCAGCCTGTGTTTGTGCTTGGCATTGCCCCGACCCATGGGCAGGACCCTGCACTTGGCCTTGTTGAACTCCATGAGATTTACACAGGGCCACC
This sequence comes from Athene noctua, assembly GCF_965140245.1. Lineage (NCBI taxonomy): Eukaryota > Metazoa > Chordata > Aves > Strigiformes > Strigidae > Athene > Athene noctua. The sequence continues at coordinate 1,820,022 of NC_134044.1, read as the reverse complement.
TCTCCAGCCTGTCCAGGTCCCTCTGGATGGCACATCCCTTCCCTCCAGCGTGCCACCGCACCACACAGCTTGGTGTTGGTGTTGTCAGAAAACTTGCTGAGGGTGCCTCGATCCCACTGTCCATGTCACCAACAAGATGTTAAACAGCACCAGTCCCAACCCCGACCCCTGAGGACACCACTCACCACTGCTCTCCACTCAGACATCGAGCTGTTGACCACAGCTCTTTGAGTGCGACCATCCAGCCAATTCCTTACCCACCATCAGATCCGTGTCTCTCCAATTTAGAGACAAGGATGTTATGCGGGACAGTGTCAAATGCTCATGACATCAGTAGCTCATATACTTCTAACCTCACCTTCACTACCAAAGCAAGCATATATATATATATATATATATCAGCTAAGGGCTGGGCTTGGTTCCAACTGTCTGTACCAGAAGGAGAAAGTTTTTACCAAGTAAACATGACTACAATGAACCCCAAAGGCAGAACTTGGTCAAGTTAGGGAAGGTATGCAAACTTCCCCATCAAACTAGCACAGCAGCCCTGCTCCACAGGGCTGCTCCTGCTTTACACTTAGAGCATAGATTAAAACTGTCTGAAAAGGGAAAAAAAAGATTAGCAACCAGGATTCAAGTACTAAAGACACAAAATTCTGTTCTGGCAGCATCTGAGAGAGAATGGAGATGAGGAAAAATTGCACCAACACTCCTCAAATAATTCCCATTACTGCTAAATAACTTTTGGGGTGTTTCTGCTAAGACCAGCAATAACAGGGTGTACCACTTATCTCAGACGCTCTGTCTGGCACCAGTCAGATGCCCAAGAGCAGCACAGGCTCATGGCAGTATTTCTCCAGAAGAGCATCCCAGCCATCTGGGGTCAGCTCAGCTCCAGAATTTCTTAAGCCAAAGATGGCATGGGTGTTGAGTAGCTCCTGCTGGACTGTTTTTTTCCTATGAGCTTACATAATTCCTTTCTGAACCCACATAAAACATGAATATTTTTGATTTCCTGTGGAGCTTTTATGTGGTTTTGCTTTGAACCCATTCCTAATCTGATGTGCTGATCCCATCCTGTACTGGAAAAAGCAGCAAACCAGTCCTTTTCATTTTTGTGCCACTCAGCTTTAGAGAGGCTCAGAGTACCCAGACACTTTTTTTCCAGTCAAAGGCTCTTTTTTGTACTATTGCTTCCATTTGAGACATTCCCCAGAAAGCAGGGTTCTAGGACAGAAACTAACCTAAATTCCTCCCAGTGAACACGAACACAAAGGCAGTCACTTTTTTTTTTTCCTTATGGTTTTATCTTCTACAAGTGCTTTTTATATACCTTGATCTGCTACTGACCCTGAAAGACTTTCTGTCTGATATGCTCAGAAAATGAATAAACAGGATTTTATGCTTTTGCAAGTTGTTCCTCAAGCTGTCTTATTGGTCCTGTCTTATGGGGTGTTTACTTTCAGCCTGGCAGGATTTACATTCTTTTTTTGCCCCACTTTCTCCATTCAGACAACTTCAACTACTTGAAAGATGTCTTCTTATTTTTAACATTCTCTTTCACCTCCCCATTCAAGCATGGCAGCTTTTTTCTTTCTACAAGTCTGATATCCTGTTTGCTCTAAGCTTCCTAGTTGTCTCCCTAGTTGTTTCCCTGCCTGCAAGAGACAGAGTCATTTTACAGTCAGCTGCCCAGTTTCTTTCCAGCAAGCTTCTGGCACAGTTTTCCCCCTTTTATGAAACCAGCCACTCCAGTAGTGAGCTCCTGCCTCCTGTGACCACTGTGGAGGATGTTAAATCCAAGCACATCATCCTTATTACCTCACACTTCTTTAACAGTAAGGTTTTGAAAGGCCAAACACCTTCACAAAACCCTGGCGTGAGAAGCAGCAGCTCTGGGAGGACAATGGCTGGAGGGGGAAGAACCTTAGATGAGGCTGAGAGACACAACGGATGACTAACACAAGGGCCAAAGTTGTAACTTTACTTATAACAATTTAACTTCACAACTCTCTGCTGCCCTTGAAGACTCAGGGCCAAGAGTTTTGAATGTTTTTACACCTCTGTCACTACTACTGGGTCACTGCTGCTCAGCCACCCTCCACCTGTAGGAAAATCCTGCCCCGAAATCCTTTCTCTCTCCCAGTCTAGAGCTCTTTCCAACTGCACGCTCCGCAGTCGGCACTGAAGCACCTAGTTCAAAAAGGAGCAAGGGAAGTGGAGGGTGCTCCTCTGAAACAATAAACGATCAGATGGACTTGAAATCCTCAGCCTGGTATGATGGTAAGCGTGGACAGTTTGACCAGAGAGCAGGTTTTAATATTCTATGTTCCCCACAGGATAAACCCCTCCAAGATCACTGCTTATCAGCACCCAGTTACACGCCTGTTACAAGTCCTCAACTAAGCACAGAACAGAATCTATACAGCTTAAGTACATCTTAGGGAACAAAACTTGTTTTCATCTCTTCGAGTCTTTACAATTGAATATCTGGGTTTCTATCCCCATTCTATATTTGCAAAGGAAGCTGAGTCCTTCAGGTCACTGCATCAAAACAGTTCACAAAACGATAAAAGCAGCTAAACTGAAGTAAGCAGAGATTTGTACCCTTGCCCAATCTGGCTGACTGCAGACTGACAGAGGAAAGCACACTGACAAAGGAAGCAAGCTGAACTTTTTCAGAACTCCACAACAGGTGCTGAGAAAGCAAACAGACATGCATCAGTACATGAGGTGGGCTAGGACAGGCCTAGCTAGTACAGTAAAAGCTGGGCAGAGGATTCGATGTGATCTGATAAAGAGGACTTTAAAAGTTACTGTCCACAAGGAGATCCACTGTAACAGTCCACGTGCACATTCTTAGCGCACCTCAACAACAGATGGGACAGTAATTTAAAGCTTCAATCTCAAAGTAGACGTTGGGCTAAGAGTGACCACCAATCAGCTGCAGGCCAATAATTAGCTGAGCACCCACGGCAGCACGTGACACGAGAAGCAGAACAGAGACAGCAGAGACAGCTGCCCGCATGAGTTAAGTCATAAACTCTTACTGCCAGGGTGGAGCCCTCACTTCAGCTGTCAACAGTATCTAAGCATGCTCTTCCTTGAGTCTCACAAGCTAGGAAAACGCAGAGTTAGGATTGAGAGCATTATTCTTCTCATTATAATAATACCAAAGACCAGGATCCCAAGATTGCTAATTACTAATGCTCTGGAAATGGCACACAACACACGGCTCATGCAAAACAACCCATTATTAAAATATTTGTGTTGAACCACATCAAATGAATCTTCTGTTGGTGTGTCTGAGCTGAGCTGCAACAAAGCTCACAGGCTCCTGGTCGGATGCAGCACTCACTTGGTCAGGCCTGCCTCCTTCACAGTTTTCTGCCAGATCTGTACCTTCCGCTCTCGCTGACTCAGTGCCTTCTGATACGCGTGGGGAAGCCCACCCGGCGTCTCCGTGGTGTCTCCTTCCATCTCGAAAGGAATCACAAAGGTGTAGAAGTCCGAGGGTGGCAGGAGGCGGAAGACACTCGTGTCACTGCTCTCCTTGCACACCAGCATGGGGCTGTCCCAGTAGTTTGGCAGAGTGGCCAAGCCCACCTGAGCCATGTGGTCTTCCAGCATCGGATAATGGGTGTGGAAAGGGGCAAAGCTGACTGCTTCGTTCCCAGAGAGGATGAGAGGCTGGGTAGGTGTGAGAATGTAAAAAGTGCAACCAGCAGTGGAAGAAAGGGACAAACAATGGCAAACCACAATGACCTTGATGTTGTCACAGCTGTGGACATGAACAGAGGCCTGCACTGGACCAAGGACAAAAGTGCTATTCCGACACTTCTCAATGGTCACAGATCTGCAAAAGAACAAGACAGCGAGGACAGAGTGACCAGGAAAGAGCAAAAACAGGACTTTTTCCCTGCTTAGTCCATCTAACAAGAATTTAGCGCTTGGACAAACCTGCTGAAAAGACATCTAGCTGTCTCCCAGGAGAACAAAAACTCACCGGAGAGGAGAGAGGAGATAAATGAAGGACTCGCTGCAGCGATGAATTCTTACGTGAGCCCCCACCAGGGTGTCCGAGCTCTTGGCCAGCGTCTGCTTGTACACCTGGCTCATTATCACCATGGGGAACATCTCAGGCGCCACACGACTATTGCAGGCAATCTTTGCTCTCCTGGTTGTTCCTTCAACTGCAAAATAAAGTTCACCAATGCACTTAAAATTGAAAAAAAGCACAAAAAGGCTATAGGTGATTCCTACATAGACATGACGGTTCACTGTCCACATCCCTCAGCAATCTCTCAAGAAAATTATCAGCCCAAAACTTCAAGGATGGTACCATCAGACTGCATCACTTCATGCACCAGTCATACCATCCACCAGTGCCTACTGGGCAGGTCAGCAGCATGTAGCAGTCAGAAGCTCCAGAAGTCAGGGCACATTGAAAGATCAAAAACACTTCAAAAGTGTTGAAGACAACCCTGACTGAGGCATCTCCACTTACAGAAGTCTGTTCCCGAACATTTTAAGACAGTGAAATGCTCCCTCTACAGTACAATCCTTGTGTAACCTCGCTGTACTAAATAACGCGCTGCCACTCTTACAACTGTGCGGAGAAACAAAACACTAACCTAAATTTTTTTCTCCTGAGGTGGAAGGTACCTTGGCTCCACTGCCATGTCCCAGCAGGCGAGAGACTGTTACTCAAGACAAGGAAACCTAGAGCAGTTCTCAGCTTTGCTACAAACACATCATCTATTCTCTGTGCCCAGCTGTACTTGAATAACAAGGGTAGTAGTCCTGACCTCACTCAGAGGGGCCTGTGACAATAAAGTCATTAATGTTTGCTCACAAAAGTGATTCAAGGACCAAGAAAATACACACAGCTGTCACACAGCACCCTCTAGTCACCCAGACTCACCTCCAAGCTGTCACTTTCCCCATGTCGACTGACAGTAAGAGGAAAAGGAGGCAAGCCTCCACGCCACAGCCAGATCCCTGGTCACCAAGGAGAGCTGAGACTGAGAAGTTATTTCTAAAAATAAAGGCAAGGCCTATAACTACCTTGCTGTGCCCACGCAAGTTTCTTCCCAGACTTGAGGCAGGCAGTCATTCCAAAAGGGTTTGTTGTCAGGCAAGACCGCAGCCAGCTCTCTAGCTTGGGGAAAGAGAAGGCTCTGGAGACCTTTGAGTAGCCGTTCTGCCCGTGACAGGGCTGCCAGAGGGCAAGATCATGCAGAGGACGGACTGTCCTGGATTTGTTCGCAGTCCCTTCAATAAGAAAGCTGAGGGCACAGACAGCTTCGTAGGACACCAAGCTTCTGTGTGTGGGATGAGAGGAGGCAGTGAGCTGCTCCGGCTCCAACAGCAGTTCCAGCATATCCGAGAGGTGGCTCTGCACAAAGGCACGGTGGTCCTGATCGTTCCAGTTCTTGGCAGGCAGAAAAACACACAAGAAGGAGGTGAGTTCTCACAGAGCTCACAAGCTCTACTGACACTGTACAATGCATCTTTGCCTACACTCATTCTAAAAGAGGGAAAGTCAAACACAGTGATATCTCCTGCTCACTGCTTCTGCTGTTCTGCTCTTTCAAAACATTTGTCTTGAAACCTCCCCTCAAAAAGAAAAAAGGATTTTATTCTAATTCCAAGTACCAAATGTTTCATTCTAGGGAGCAGAAACAGACTCTCCTACAGTCCTTCCCACACAAATTCAGGCAGCTGCTACTGGCAATTGAAGGCAGGAAACAAATCAATAACTGACAGTCAAGGTCTTGCAACTGCTCTATTGGAAAACCGCTGCCTCTGTTCCAGACCTTCAGATATGATTCAGTGCCTCCTTCCAAGGCGCTGCAGGGAAAAAAGCAGAGGGTCATTTCTTCACAGCAAGCGAGCCAATAAACCAAACAACCTCTGAAAGAGTCATCAGTTCAAATTCTAAAGGGCTCCAGACCAAAAAAAAAAGTGCAAGACTGGAATTATGGCAGACCTTAATAAAGACAAGTTTTGCTGGCCTGCGAACAGCAGAACAAGCAACACACAGCTGTGATTACATGTTGTCCTCATCATCCGTGTGAGGGCTATAGCCAAAAGGGCTTAACAAGCAGCTGCACACATCACGTCCAGCAGCTGGAGATCCCTGCACTGTCCCAGAGACCCTCTCACACCAGACAAGCCTCGCTACACCATTTCAACAGGGGGCACGGTTCACGTCAGGTATCACTGAAGCTGGGGCAGTCTCACCCAATTGCATAGAGAAAAGTAACACCAGTGGAGACAGACCCAATCCCATCGGGACCAAAACCCCTGGGAGGGGTACAGTGGCAGCCAAGACGCACCTCCCTCCTGTCCAGAGTTTTACGTGATGGCTACAGTTAAAACACCAGCTTTTAAATAACACTGGGTGCTCCACAGCCACCCAACTCACAGCCCTGTATCAGTCCCTCTCATTTCTTTTTTCATTTGTTCAAATCTTTCAGTATAAAGTTACCCAGTGCCTGGTTTTAATTAGTTCAGCTTTGTCCCAAGCTACATTTCGCTAGCTGATAGAGCTCACAGCATCAGTCATGACAGAAATCCACTGAGGTTTGCAGCTGGCCTTTATAATGACGTTGCCAATCTGTAATTCACTCCCAAATACAGCACTGCCCACAAGCTGCACCTGATACATCCAACTCACTTCTCTCCTTTCAAAATACTTGATAGTATTTTAAAAGGAAAAATTATAACTTCTACACGGTTGATCTACAGCTGACCAACTGCCCTTTCTGAAATATAGCTTAATGATAGGAACCACCCTGGAATCCTAATACTCTACAGAGGATCATGAGAAAGCCACCTCAACATAAGATAAGCTTCCCGTTTGACTAATATGAAAATCAAAGAGGCAGTTGCTTCTTAAAAGAATTGTCAAAACACTGAAAGAACTTGCACAGTTGGTCTCAGACTCTAGGAAATTTCCATGGGTAACTTTTGCTGGTAAAACTGCAGAGCATACACCAACTTCGTTTCATTTACTATTGAGCAAAATATCTCCAATTTGACTGTAGCTTAGACTTTAGCAGAGGCCAGGTTACACCCTCCTGGGAACAAACCAGCCACTTTTTGATCCACCTCAAGGCAGGTCTTAGCCGTTTCCCACATGGCCACATAAGAAGAATCCTACAGCCACAAATACCTTATTCTCGCTGGCGGATTTTCCAGTCAGGCTGGGAGACTTGGTCCTGGGGCTAGGCCACTCCTCCCCGATCAGAGACCTTCGCAGAGAAACCTTGTTCACCTGTTGGACGTACAGGAACAGCAGGAACTGCAGAGTGTCTACCGACAGCTAGCCGAGAGGGGAGAAAAAGAGGCGTTAGGATGGGCCGGGCTCCCCCCACACCCGCCCGGCTCGGGATGCGGCTCCTTGCCTTGCTCCGCTCTCGCTCCAGCTCGTCGGCGTTGGCGCAGGCCGCCTCGGCCTCGGCCCACTCGAGGCGGCGCGGCGGGTCCCGCCGGATGAGGCTGTGGAAGAGCTCGAAGTAGAGCCAGGCCAGGCCGCGGCCCAGCTGCAGCTTCCCGCAGGCGATGTGCCGCCAGCGGGGCCACGACAGCCGCGGGAAGCAGCCCTCGGCCGCTCGCGCCCGGGCATAGGCCGCCATCTTCCGCAGGTAGTGGGGACCGAGGCGGGCGGGCGGCGGGACGGGCAGGACCCCCACCAGGAACGGCTCCGTCTTCACCCACAACCGCACCGGGGCCGCCGCCGCCTCCATGGCGACCGCGGCTGCCCGCTTCCGGTGCCCGCCAAGGCGCCGCGCAGAGCGACAGCCCCGCGGACCAACGAGAGGGCCCTTCACTCACACTGTGGAGGACTCCGCCTGGTCCCGGCGGGCTCGCCCCCTCTCCGGGAAACCGATTTCGATTGGCCAGCGTGGAGGCGGGAATAAACGATGCGCCCTCTGATTGGCTGCTTCCGGGCGAACCCGTACTTCCGAGCGGCCTGGAGCAGCGATAGGGCAGGGCGTGGCGTAACGCGCTGAGTCTTGATTGGTCCGGCGGGCTCAGAGCCGACGTACTGGCAGGCAATTGGCCAGCGGCGTCGAGGCGGCGGTGAAGTGTGCGCAGCCGATAGGCCAGCGGCACGCAGCGCGCGGGGCCGCGCCGCGCTCCCATTGGCCGGCGGCCGTCGCCGGGCTCCGCTTCACGTCTAATGGTGGCGGGGCCGGCGGCTGCGGCGCCGCGGACCCGTCTGGAGAGCGCCGCTCCCCGCCGCCCCCCGGGCAGGCCCGGCCCGGCTGCTGCGCCATGGCCCCCGGCTGGCTCGGCCGCCTCTGCCTGCTGCTGCTCTGCCTCTGCGGGGAGGCCGCCGCCGGGTGAGTGCGCCGGGCCGTGCCGCCGCCGGGCCTGTGACCCCCGGCCTCAGCGCCGGGCCTGCCCTGCTGCTCCCCCGCGCCTGCGCGGCGCTGACGGGGCCCGCTCACCTTCCCTTCTCTCTTTCTCCCCTCCCCACCCCCGGCAGGAGGGACTTCTACAAGATCCTGGGAGTGTCCCGCAGCGCTTCCATCAAGGACATCAAGAAGGCCTACCGGAAACTGGCGCTGCAGCTCCATCCCGACAGGAACCCCGACGACCCTCGGGCTCAGGAGAAGTTCCAGGACCTGGGGGCTGCCTACGAGGTGAGGCCGGCGGCCGCGGGCCCCCCGCCCCTGCCCCGCGCCCCTCCGTGGGCCCTGCTGAGCGGTACCGCTCCCTGCGGCGGAGGGCAGGGCGTAGCAGGGCCTGGGGGAGCTGTTGGGGAAGGAGAGGGGCAGAGTTGTGCACCATGTTGTAAGGAACTCGGAGAGCGAACGTTAAGTCCTCCTGGCACTTCCCAGACTGTGAAGGGTGGATGGGGTTCGTGGTAAAACATGCCAGGAGCATGAAAATGAGCTTGGTTAACGGGGAGTCTCATGAGGCTTCTTCCTGTAACATTCAGGACAGTGAGAAAAGAGGGCTTCTAGGAAATATAAAGGCTTTTCTGTGTAAGGTGCAGGTGCAATTCATCCTCCTCCTATTACTGTGTCGAAATTCAGACATTCTACCAAATAAAACATAGGTAGTGAGGCTACCAGGTTGATTAGGAGCAAAGGTAGTGAGGCTACTGGGTTGAATTAGAGAGCTCCTTCTGTCAGAGGACAATAAAAGATCTTCACTCACTTAGCCAGAAGAAGTGAAGACAGCAAGTTTAAAGTTACGTGTTATTTATTAATAGTTCTTAGAGAAATAGTTGCATCAGCTGTAAGTATTGGCACAAGAACAAGTCTATGTATGAGGCTTGGATGTGAGTAAGGCTGAGCTGATAGGAGATAAAAGGTGGTTGGTTTGCCTTTTAGAAGACACTGAGGTGGGAAAAATAATTGTGGGTCACATACGCATGAGGATTCCTGTTGTTTCCGTGATAATTTAGTAACGTACAAATGATACCTGCTACTAATAGCATGGTGTGTTATGTAAATCACACACAGATTATTTCATTAGCCAAATGTTTGAAGTCAAAGCCTTTCTCTGCCACGTATGTGCATGTTAACGGAATTCAGGCAGGGTGATAGGATCTGTTTCTTCCACGTTCTCTGTCCTTTTTGTTACTCTTCTGTCACTGTTGGTTTCCGTCTGCCCCTGCCATCCACCATGGAGCAGAGGGCCCCTGAGGTGACCAGCAAGAATTTGTAGCAGCCACCAGGAGCTTGCCTGCACTGGTGGGCTGTTTGGGTGGGAGGTTTGTGTCCTCTTTGAGGAGTTGAGCTTCAGAAGGAGAGGGTTTGTGTTCCTGCTGCAGTCTGGTGGTGCTGCTCAGCCCGCAGCTGTTCCATCCCTGATGCTCCTCTGCTCTTCAGATATGCAAATATATGAGGAAGTGAAACAGCTTGAATGTGTTTTTTTCAGAGCAAAGGGGAATGTATTCACTTTATTTTTGTATCAGAGCTGGGGCCTCTTTTTAGTTCAGACTTAGCAATTCTTAAATAAATTGGGTGAACTATCACAGGGAGATCAGTGAACATGAAGAATTCTTTTCTGGAAGAACGTATTTGTTACCTGTCATTTGCAGCATCTGAAGACTGATGCATGCAGTTTACTTCAAAGCTGTGAGCTTGATGCTGTTTCTGTCAGTTGGGATCTTGTCACATTTGACAGTGCTTTATGCATGGGAAGCATTTCTCTACCTCTTCCCCGAGTCCCAGTTTATTTAAGTCTTTGCCATAGTAACAATTGAGAGTACTCTTTCTATTAAAAACACTCGGGAGAAAATGGTTGTAAAATCAAATCAGCAGGGGATGTAGTGGCAGGAATAGCTGAATGCTAACTCTTATGAGCAGTGACTGAGTCTGCCTCCCCCTCACCAGGGTGTTATTGAAGCACAGCAGTGTCCTTGTTCAACACGAAGTGTGAAGTTCTAGTGCTAACACAGACAACAATAATGCAACATGCTTTTGCTGGGTGCTGGTGAAAATTAAATTAAATGAGGAAACCTCCTTTCAAAATCTTCATTCATGTGCTTCTTGCTGAAGAGAGATGCATCAGGGTATTGAAATCCAGAATTGGCATATATGGTTTTTAAGAAAGGTTTGGAAGAAGTAGCATTTTGATGTCCTACACAGTCTTTTTGTTTAGCCAGTACAGCTTCCAAATCCTTCTGCTGAACTATGAGATGCAGTGTGCTGATTTGATTGTTTTGGGCAAAATGGAGCTATAATTATTTTTCTCTTGTAATCTAAACCAGGATGCCTTTTGCCGTAAAGCAACAGCCTCTGTTAGTAGTGCCACTGCTCAGGGTTTGGCTAGCTGACTATAGTAAAGTCTTCTGAAAAAAAAATGTGGGGAAAGTAGGTTAATTAAGCTACTCTCTCCTTCATTTTCACAGCCTAAGTGATTTCCACCCTGCAGCTGTGTGGTCTGAATTGCAGTTGATTCGGTTAGAAAGGAAGCTGGTCTCGTGTGAGGGAGCTGAGACTCCTCTGTGCATAGTCAGTCTCAGGATGGTTTGGTGGTTGAGTTTCCATGGGGTTTTTTTCTAAGCTTATCTGCTGCAGTTGCTTTGCTTTTGAGGCAACCTGACATAACAAATGTGAAGTCTCAGCACAGTACTTGAAATTGTGTTCGTGGAGTTGTGTTCTCCAACAGCCTGCAGAAAGAAAGAAAATTAATGGAAAGGCAAATATTTTGTGTTCTTCATTCCTTTTTTTATTACTCATGGTGTAGTCAATACTCTGCAGCACTTTACCAGAAGAATTTTCCTCTGACACTGACAGATCGCAGAATGGAAAGCTTATCCCAGTTCTAGGAAGTATGTGTTTTAATGCAAAATCTGAAGTGGCAAAGGGAGAATTGAGCACTTACCTACTAGATCAATCTAGTAAAAACACTGTTGTTTTTTTTTCCCTGTTTATACCATTTATCATCGGTTGCAATTTCAGGCAGTTTTTCATCATTTAGCCAGTTTCTCCACCTGTTTCCACCTCTCTAGGAGTGTGAAAGCTAATCTGGCAATTTCAACCTTCCCAAAGGTGATCAGCAGGGGGAGGAAGGGGAAGGAAGACTAAACGTGACTGGAAACTTCTGGGCCTCTGGGAGAGGAAAGAATAAAGATCAATACTTAAAAATTAAAATTGAATCTTTACAATCTTGAAAGTTGTGTGTTGGAATGTGGGTTTCTGCCTCAGTACTGAAGTTACTTCTAACTTTTGCTGCCGTTAGGAATGAGGGCCAGCATTCGGACTGGTGCAGAGTTACCATATTTATTTAGCAGGTTCAGCTTGGTAGCCAAACTTGCCATCACTGCTGATTGTTATGAAATAGCAGCCAGAGAAATACACATTTTGTGTAGTTGAAGAACAAATTGAGAAATGGGTGGTGGTATGTGACGATTTCTTATTTTTTTGTTTTTCAGTGTGTCCTGCTTTGTAGGGACTGATTTGAATCATTCCTCCTGATTGTTTTTTAATCCTTAATATAAACTCAGTATTGTTTATATTTTTCTATGTGGCTTTGGCTGGTTTAATAAGCTAACTGTACTTTTTATGGGTTTAACTGATAAATATTTAACTCTTGTAGTCCAGTGCAGCAAGCAAGTTCTAGCCAGCGTTTCTGTAACGTAAAGTGTTGCTGTTTGTCCCTCAGTGAAAAGTCCTGATGAGCTTTCTCAGAGCCTTGTTTAAATAACTCAGCTAGACTGTGGGTGAATATCCTGTCTGCTCACATCCCTTTGCCAGGTGCTGTCAGATGAGGAGAAGAGGAAGCAATATGATGCGTACGGTGAGGAGGGGTTGAAGGATGGGCACCAGAGCTCCCACGGAGACATCTTCTCACAGTAAGGAGACTTTACCACATCAGGCTATTCTACAGTTGGTGCTCTAATTTTGTGATGTTCATGCAGAGACTTGACATAAGCAAATTGTATGTTAAGGTCTTTTACCCAGTCCAGAGGGACCGATCTGAAGTGACAGTTGATAATTTGAAGACATACATTTACAGTGGATATCCCATGTGCCTTTTTCAGTTGTCTGTCTTGCATCACTTGGTTTAAGAGCAGTGAATAGGAGCCAGTGGTGTCTTCTAACACGGGCTCCTCTTGTTCACTTGACTAGCTGCATCACTAGCGTGCGTGATCTGTAAGGTGCTGCAGCTGCATTAAACGTGTACAAGCTTCCTTGGGTTATCTGGTATGTGACTGATGTTTGACCTGTTGTCATAGATCATGTGTGTGCTTTAGGGGTCATTTTTCTTTTGCAAAGTAATGCTGTGGTGACTGACGTGACATTTCAGAGCCACTGTAGAATTTGGATCATTGAAGTCTGAAGGCATTTGCATGTTGCTCAGGCAGAACCTGATTTTCTGTTTAAGGCCCCTTTGGTTCTGCAAAGCACAGATTTGCTAACTATTACTAACAATTCCTGAAGTTGCTCATTGCGTGTAAACCTTCTGGATGAGAATTCACACCATCTGCTGGTCTGCTTTGAGGAAAAATATCTAGACTTGCTGGGAAGCTTTTTATCATTCCCCCTTGTCCTCAAATTACTGAAAACTAATCTACTAGCACTGACTTGCAGTGGCAGAGATGGAGCGTTACTCAGCTTGCACCTTGTGGTGATGATGATGACTGAGCAGCAGTGCAGTATGGAGAATAGTTCCCTTAGGTGGTGGTCAGATTTTGAGGAGTTGGCATTCAACTCCCACTCCAAAACCTGATTTCTTTAGTACAGAAAACTCTTCCAAAGTGTCCACTTTGTTTGAAGGCATTAGCTTGTGGCCTGGAGGAGCAAAAAGGGGTATCTGGATTTACTATGGTGCTTTTACACTGCGAGGAGGTGGTTCTCTAAGGGACTAGAAGCATTTACCAAGCAGCATGTTGCTGCTGCCTTGGGTGGCTCTCTCCATCAAAGCTTCATTTGATCAGAATTCCTTCCTGAACTAATTGATGTGCTTCATTTCAGCTTCTTCGGGGACTTTGGGTTCATGTTTGGAGGTAACCCTCGCCAACAAGACAGGAACATTCCCCGGGGAAGTGACATCATCGTAGACCTAGAGGTTACACTGGAGGAAGTGTATTCAGGAAACTTTGTAGAGGTAAGTTTGACTGCCTGCCTGTCGGTCTCTCCAGTGTGTTCTCAGGTTTGAGATGCCTGGCCTGGCCACTGCTCAGAATGATATTTTCTCCCAAAGAATAAAACTGAAATAGATGCTCTTTTTCTCAGTATCTGGCAGTGACAGTGGCGGATGTTGTGATGCTATTTGCTAGTAGTTAACTGAAGAAGTAATATATTTATTCATATTTGCTATCTGGCAATTTCTTTATAATGAGATGCTTCTTGTGATCATAATTTATTTATTGGCTGTTGGTGACTAGCTGTAGGGTTTTTTTTTTTTATTGCAGTAGCCCACTTGGAAAAGGTGTAAGTGGTCTCTCCCTAGAACTTAGCGGTATTTGAAGGCCCATTTATATCCCTCAAATTCATTTTTCAATTCTTGCTAAAGGATGCTGAGGATTTTTCATAGGCCAAACATGTCGCTGCAACTTTCAGGATTACATAATTGGCAAATTTATGGTGGCCTTTAATTATGGGGGGGGTTAAGCAAGTTACACTTCTGGTGCTGACAATCCCTGCTATTCTGCATGTTAGAATTTGTGTTGATTGAGTTTGTGTGGTGAGTGTCTGGGTAAATGAAGAACTCCAAAAAATTTTGCCCATTGTGTGGGACAAGGAAGCTATTGTAACCAAAGTATGAGGTGTTTCATCCTAGCATTACCTTCCCTATTTAGAAAGGTGTGCAGGAAAAAGAAAGGAAATAGTAAGAGTGGTGTCAGGAAGAGTTTTTTAGGTATTTAATGTGTGATCAGCAAGAGATGTGAGGTGAAAACTGGTGTTAGAATGTTTTGCTGAGGCTGTTTGGAGGTTCTGTGGAGGCAGCACACAAAACTGTTCACAAAATTCAGACTGTTTGAGAAATCCAGACTCTCATGGAGACCCAGGAGTGCTGGCCTGTATGCTGGTATCATGGTATCTTCTACTTCTGTGCAGGTTGTCAGGAACAAGCCAGTGGCAAGACAGGCACCTGGAAAAAGGAAATGCAATTGCCGACAGGAGATGAGGACCACCCAGTTGGGACCTGGACGTTTCCAGATGACTCAAGAAGTTGTTTGTGATGAATGTCCAAATGTCAAGTGAGTTTTGTGCTCTTTACTGCTATATGGATGTTTTGAATAAACCTGCCACTAGGTGGAGGGAAGCGCCTCGGCTATCAGTATGACCTGGGGAATTTGGAAAAACTTGACACTGGTTTATTTCCACGGAGCCAGCCTTTACTCTTACAGTCGAGACAGCCAACTCTATTAGATGTAGAGCTCCCCGTTTTGCTCTTTCAGCCTCTTATTCCAGTTCCACAAGTAAATCTGAATAAACAAAGTCAGGCAAGCCCCCAGTTTCCAGCTGGGAAGAGCTGGACATGGACTGTGCTGCAGTCATGTATCCAGTTGCTGACTATGCATTTAGGAGCTTAACTTTGCCTTCTTTTAGATGAGTATCAGCACACAAGAAAGGCAGTGCTTGCCCTCCTGTTTGAGGTGTGAGTAAGGAGAAAGTGCATGTTAACTTGTGTGGGTGTTCTCATCCCAGTAACTCAACAGTAGGTGGTAGCACCTGCTGTTGAAAACTTAGTGCTTTCTTGCTCTTCCCCTTTGCAGGCTTGTGAATGAGGAGCGGACACTGGAAGTGGAGATAGAGCCAGGTGTGAGGGATGGCATGGAGTATCCCTTCATTGGTGAAGGTATGTCTCTGGGCACTGCCCTGCTGCTCAGCTTTGACTTGCTGCTTTTCCGTGATGCAGGGCTGCTCTTCATGGTAATGATGGTATCCAAGCCCTGCTTTGGGTAACACAGCCCTGCTTTGGGTAACACGTGGTTTTAAGTGGTGTGTCCTCCAAATGCTGCTGATATCCAGGAGCATAATCTTTGCTAAGTTTAGATAACTCTTGAGTTCCACTCCCTTTTCTGGTATTGGGGGTGCGCACACACACAAAAGCTCTAAATCTGATGTTTCAGATGACTTTTGAGCAGGAACATCTGTTCCAGGCTTGAGTATGTGAGGGAATCCCCTCTGCTCAAGGAGATGAAGTCCTTCAACAAGCAAAGGACATCATTAACATGCAGGCAAGTCTTTCAGAACAATGGAGAGGTATGAGCTCATTGAGGCCGTACTCAGAAAGTCCTAGACTATTAAATAACAGATATGTGTAAGCAGGGTTTTAGTCATGTGAGGGTCAGCTAGTTGTTTTTTACTTTAACATGTGAGCTGCAAATCTCTATTGTGTTTAATATGCTGCTTGTTTCTTCAGGTTTTTACTAACTAGCTCCTTTAAACAAAACTTTTCTTTTTCACAGGTGAACCCCATGTGGATGGGGAGCCAGGTGATTTGCGCTTCCGAATAAAAGTTCTTAAGTAAGTAACCGGCCTGGTTAGACCAGCTTTTTCTGGTTACTGTAAAGGAAGCAGGCAAGCAATTTTCTAGCCAGTGTTGCCAGCTTGGCTAGCATGTAACTTGCCCTTCAGCAGAGTTGATGCAGTCAGGAGTCTGGTACTCCGGGCTGTGCAGGATTTTCAACCCTGATGATGCTAGAGTAGCTGGATTCACCACTTAAGATGCTGCGATAATTCCAGTTTTATTTTGTGTGGCTCAGATTCTGGCATGCATTAGTAGGTCCTGTGTGAATCACATGAAATATCTCCTTTTTCCATAAACCTACTATCTCCCTATCATAAGGAAACGCACTACTAAGATTGTTGCATGAGTCACAGCTTCTTGACACGCCTCACCACTCATTGCCCTAGAAATAGAAAGGTTTAGAAGTACCTACCTCACACAGGAAAATGAAGCTAAAGTTCATTCATTCTTCACTTCCTCTCTGATTTGTGAATCCTCTAAATTCATAAATAGAGGGGAGGAAGCTAAAGGACCTATTTCCCCTATGAGGAAGGAGAAAAGTTCCAATGTCATTTATTTCCACAGGCACCCAGTCTTTGAAAGAAGAGGAGATGACTTGTACACAAACGTGACAATCTCGCTGGTCGAGGCACTTACAGGCTTTGAAATGGATATCGCCCACTTGGATGGGCACAAGGTGAGGCATTAGTTTGCCTTCTTGCTGTGTGTAAACAAAATTTAACTGCAGGTCTCCTGTGCTGGGGCTTGGCTTGCTCTGGGTGTCTGCAGCTGGTGGTTGTATACAGTATCTCCTCTACTAGAGCCTTCCAGACAGTTCCCATGGAGCCAAAATAGGCTCTGTACAAGAGGCGCACAGCGTGAGTCTCGGTTCCAGGCTGTCACAGCAGTTACTGTATGTGCTGTCTTGGGTGGTGTTTGTTCTGGCCTGTGTCCTGTCAGTAATGCTGCTTGGACCTCTTGAATATCACTGACTGGCAATGAATCAATGTCAGTTGAAGCTTTTCAGTGGGTTGGAAAGGGCATTGGAGTATTGGGGTACATGCACAGAACGCTAGTAATGTTGTGAAATTTCTTTTGTCTCTAGGTTCACGTTGCTCGTGATAAAATTACGAAACCCGGGGCCAAACTGTGGAAGAAAGGAGAAGGTCTTCCAAATTTTGATAACAATAATATCAAAGGCTCACTAATAATAACATTTGATGTGGAGTTCCCCAAAGAGCAACTGACAAATGAACAGCGGGAAGGTGCGTGTGTTGAAGCTCTGTCATGCACTGGGCTGCACAGACCTCTTGCCAAAGCTGATGAGAAACTGGCACAACTGAACCAGTGGCCTGTAATGGTCAGGAGGGGATCTCCTTTCCCTGTGCCCTTTGTACAGCATAATCACAGGGCATCGGCCAACTCTCTTAACTTCCATTTCCCTTTGAAGCAAGTGAGCTGCAGTTGTAGGGAACCAGATTAGGTTTGGATGTGCCACTGCTGGGATGTAGCACTTGGCAAGTTTGCAGGTGCTTTGTTTTGTAGCTGGCCATCTGCCTGAGCTGAAAGACTTACTGGGCTTAGCCTCTGTCTGCTCTGCCTCTGCTGGAATGGGATCACAAGTGGTTTTCCAGCCCCTGCTTCTACTTTCTTGGAGACAGGACTTGTGAAAATCCCTCTACTGTCAAGGGTAGAGTGTGTCGTGCAGCATCAGGAGAAGGATTGTTTCTCTCCACATCTTCTTCTACCCTAAGTGTTTTGTGGCCATGTGGGGAAGAAGGGTGCAATGCAGATATTTTGTAGAAGATATCTGCTCCAATGGAAACTTGATGAAGCATGTAGAAATCCTAAAGTTGACAAGAGGGTAAATACAATACTCCTAGCCAGAAATTACTCTTTGCTTCAGCAGCCTCTATGGTAGGTTCTGCTGCTCTGCTTGGGGCATCAGAATAGGCATCAAGGGCCCCATCCACTGCTACGGGGCAGAGAACTTCCTGGCATGTAACAGTGCAGCTGTTTAGAAAATCCTCACCCCCCAGAACTTCTTGCTGGTCAGGGCTATCATTTTGTTCTTCTGAAGGTGCTCTTTTAATAGATTCTGGCAGCTTTCCTGGTAGAATGAGACAAATGTGTGGCTTTCCTGGACCCTTTAAGTTTGTAGAGGGAAGCCAGGCCGTGGGTGGGCTTTTCCTCAGCCCTAGGGCTCTTTCTGCTGTGTTGGCCATACTGCTGGCTGCCACTTGGAGCCTAGTTGGTAGCTGCAGCTCCAGGGTTGACTGTTCTGTGGTTTCTCTGCAGCTCTTTGGGCTGTGAGGACTCTGCTTTGAGTGCATCTGGTTTGTTTTGACCCCCATGCTTTCCTGCTCGTTGCAAGTGTCCGTGCCCCGTGAGGGCTGCGGAGCACAGCGACTGCATCAGTGTGAAGTCTCATTCCAGGCTCTGCTGCCCTTCTTGAAACTTCATAAGGTGACAGCACCTCTTGAACAGATGTGAGATTATTCCAGTTGTTGCTCTTGGCAGTTTAGAAGAGACCAGACGAGGAGCAGCAACAGAAGCCTTTGTCTTTGTGGAAAATTCTTGCATGCCTTTAAGGATATCCTGGGAACAGATGGGTGATGGTACTGAGACGAGCATGTTCAGGCATGGGGCCTTTGGATGTTCCACTCCCTCCTAAAGCAATTCCACACTTCCCAGGGGAAGGTGACTGGGTAGGCAGGCAGATGCACTTCTGTGTGCTAGAATATCTCCAAACATCCAGTGATTTTACAAGGGAATAGGTCTATTCATGTTGTGTGGCAGCAGTTCAGTGTACATGTTCAAAGGAAGATTGTAGGCTTTAGAATTCAAAACAACCCTTTTTTCTTATTGTTGGCAGTGGTCCTGATTTCTTATCTCAAAACTATATGTGCAGCTCCTGTGGCAGTCAGGAGATACTCTGACTCTGAGAGCACCGCTCTGGTCAGTCTAAGCTTTAGTCAGAGAAATAATATGCCTGCTTTCCTGCCAGTGTGACATCAGGGAATTTATTGCCTGTTGATCAGAGGTGAATTTCTCTTTCACATATCTCTCGTTTGTCTCTCCTGACACTTGTTTATTGTCTGTTTTGGATCCCATGCTTTCATTCTGAAGTGCTCAGAGACCAACAGCAGGCAGCAAAGTGGCCCAGGTTGTGTTGTAACCTGTCACCTGTTGGTGTCAGAAAAATCTCAAGAGTTGGCCCTAGTAAAAAATGCCTGAGGTGCAGTAACACCAAAAGCCAGGGTTCCTGGCTGGAATTCCTGATTGAACGTCAGGTATGCGTTGAAATATCCTGTGCACTATCAAGGATATCCAGGCCAGCAGGCAGCTGCCTAGAGATAGCTAGCAGGAAACAAGGTACAAGTATGGTGCAAATCCCACTTTTTTCAGGGTTACTGGAGCACACCTTTCTCCAGCTATATCCTTCCTTTCAAAGAACTACACATTCAGGAGGCACATCCTCTTGCCCAACAGCCAGGAAGTGGCCCTGGGCCTCCTTTGGCTGTGGAGGGGAAGTGAACTTGCACTCCCCTGGAAAATGACTGATCCTTAACAATTAGCAGCTCCTGTACAGAGGCTCACTTTGCTCTTGAGGATATTTCTGAACGTAGAAAAGAGTTCAGGATTCACTGGCCAGCAAGCAAGAAGCATGAATAGTTCTTGCCTGGCAGAGAGCCATCTCGGTTTCAGGTACTACTTCTAGGACAGTTTTCCAGTATTTTAACAGAGCTACTGTGACCCTGCTCTTAAAGGACAGTAGTTATTTGTGGCCAGAATGATATAAGAGTAGGCAAGCAGGACAAGGTTTACAGGGAGACATATTCTCTTTTATGTGGATTTTGTGAAAAAGGACTTGAGTGCCTGAAAGGTTGGGGGGTCTTTCTGTACAAGTAAACTGGTTGATTTAATTACTGATCCTCCCTTACCATGCCTGTTACCTCACTTAAAGTTAACAACTACAGCGTTATTTTCTTGGTAGCCTAATGTGACCTGTTGTACAAACATGTACAGTATGACACCGTGACTCTGGCTTCAGTGGAGCAGCAGAGCAAGCTGATCTGAGGCAGGGCTGTGATCCTGTCTTCTGTCATGTTGAGGTGCAAGCCAGCTGCTTGTGTGCTTTGTTGCAAGACTGATGCTGTTTTGGAGATATCCCAACAGCAGAATTATATCGGTTTAGCTTAATTTTTTATTATTATTTGAAAGTTACCCTTGGCATGGGAAGTTTTCCCCTCTGTTTTGGGTCCTGACAGCCCCTCCTCAGGCTCAAAGGTTTCTAGTGCTGGTCAGAGCAGAGATATTGCCATGCCCTGAGGGGCCCCTTGGCCAGGGCAGTGGGAGTCCAGGCAGTGTGTGACCAGGCTGACTTTAAAGAGGGAGTCCCCTCTGATTATCTCTGGAAAAAGTGTGACACATCTATTCTTGCCCGTCCACTTCCTCTGTTTAGTGTGGACTTGCCCTTTTAAGTAGCAGTGAAGACCTGCCAGTCTTCCCCTGAACGTGCTGATCCCAGTAGATGAGTTATTATGGTTTTAAGGGCTGACTCACTCTTCTCTTACTCTGTTCTGGTAAGAATTTGATACTGACAGGACCTCAGAGCAGTCAGTTCTTTGAAATGTTTTATGAATGGGCTTTCAGGGGTGGGGAAGATGGTATGTGAAAAGTCATCTAGATTCCTTTGGGAAACAGTGAGTTTCAAAAAAAGCTTAGGATTTTCAGGCTTTCAGATACTTAAGCCCACAGTTAACAAGTTTACTTCTCTTTTTGCCTTCAGGGACTACTTCTAGTGGTCAGTAGTGTCCCCAGGCACCACATACCATTGTGAAAACTTCTGCTTTCTAATTACTTGTGGATTTCTGCAGCTGGCAAGTCCAAAAGGGCTCAAGCATAACCCTCCCAAACTTGCTGCTAGCAGATTTCTCTTGAGCTATAGAGAGAGCCTGAGCACATGAGTTAAATGAATTAGACTCTGGAAATACTCAGCAAGTTATTTGTTGTTCCATTTGTACTTAAGATGACAAAATTGTTGTCAACTTCCAACAGCAAAGGATCCCCGAGTGTCAGTTTTATCCCTTACAGAGCTGTGAGGATCCTGAGGTGGTGTGCTGGACTTTGAGTTTGTAGCAGAGGAAGCTTTCTCCTTGCAACCACAGGCCTTGTGTGGTCCCAGGAGTGCGTGAAAGCACTTAGAGCATCACTAACCTCAGTCCTGTTTCCCCTTGTAGGATTGCTGAAGAGCAGGAGTAAAGCTGTCACACCACTGGGTTTGGGAGGATTTTTCCTTTTTTTTTTTTTTTTTTTCCATGATGCTCTTAGAGTACCAGTGTTTGCATTATTCAGATATGTGGGCTCAGCCTTGAAAAGCTGGTGCCACGGGACCTACAAGCCAGATGTGTAAATGCAGCAGGAACAGCAAATGCAGAGTCCTCCTCCTGTTTGTGCTGTGCAGTAACGCTTTCCTTTCTCTTACAGGTCTCAAACAGCTGTTGAAACAAGGATCTGTGCAGAAGGTGTACAATGGATTGCAGGGATATTGATGTGTGGAAAAATTGGACTTAACTGAAAATGAGAAGTCAGATTTGTTGCAGTCTTTTCTCCTGCCTACTGTAGAATGGAAAAGAGGGAGGGTGGGGCAATTGTTGAGGTATATATAAATTTTTTTCTTTGTAAATGGTGGAAGTGCTCAGACGAGTTGGGGGAAAATACTACCCTTTTCAGGACATAACTGGTGCTGCCTATTATGTTCCACGTCCTGGAACAACAAAGACTCCTTGAGCAGGAAAAAAAAGGTGGGGAAAGGCATCTTAAATTCCATGCAGATTGGAATTTCTGGTTTTTAAATATATTTTGATGTGACTTTTCTTGACCATCTCAACATATTTTCATAGCTTCTCCTGCTTTTTATGTCCTTTGTGTCAGTCTTTTCCAAGTTTCTGTTGTTTGGGGTTTTTTTTTTTATTCCCAGCCCATCATCCCCTTTCCCCTCTGAGCCCAGAGTCTGCATTTCTGGGGCTGGAGTACAGGTGCTGTTGAGAGTGGACTGGCAGGAGAGCCTTTATGGTCCTCACATATGGTGGAAAAGCAGGGGAAAAGTGTCTCTTAAGGCTCCTGTGGACTCTCTCTAACTGCCAGGTAATCCTCTTGTCCCAAAAGTTAATGCTTGGTTTTAAATTTGAAGTCACAACAGCTTAACAAAGACTCTGCAGACTTTCATGGTGGGATTTTGGAAAATAATGGGAATGGCTCCTTGTGGCCTTGTTTTTTCCTCAATGCCCCTAAATGTAACCAACAACTTGTCTGAAAGAGTTCACTTACCTCCTGCACTCTGTCCTCTGTGAGGACGGGTGAAGCTAGCAGCACAGAAATAAAGGTGTGAGTTGGAATGGCAAAAACTGCCTGGTTATGTATTTCAGCAGCCCTTGCCCTGGGACAGCTGCAAGTCACTGGTCTAATGAGGAATGGTCCCTTCAGTGATCTCAGCTGTGAGCTGCTGTAAAGGGTAAAACCACAGCTGCAAATACCAGCAAAAGCTCTGCAGCTGCTTTGTTTGAACTGAGGGCCTGGTGATGTGGCAGGGAGGTACCTGGTGCTGCTCTGGTCTCTGTGAAGACCCAGCTGCTTTAAGCATCCCCATCAGAAACTCATCTCCACGTGTTCTTCAGGAGTGGTAGCTAAACAATCCCTCAGAGGTACCTGTGTCAGTCAGACTTGTGCTTCACAGTGACAGTGATGTAGGCAGCAAGAAAAATTAGTTAGTTGCTTGTGTAGGGTGTTCTGCTCCTTCCTTCTAGGCTCTTAGGGACTAATAAAGTGGGATCCTTTCAGCTCCTGCCTTATACCTCATCCTCTGCCTGGGAAGTGGATGGGATCTGTTTTTTCCTACACAGAAATGTTTGCTGGGGAGCAGCAGCAGGAGATTCAGGGGGGGTTTTGTTTGGTTGGTTTTCGTTGTTTGTTTTTTCTTCATTATTTTAGCTCGGATAGGTGGAGAGCAGCTCTGGCCCAGCCCTTGTGTGCAGCCCTTGGTCTAGCAATGTTCCACCCAACCCTTAAACTCCAGTGGGAGCTGACACAGTGGAAGCAGCAGCACTGGGGATGCTTCCTGTTGGACCTTTTGTACATTTGCCTTGGCAGAGCAAAGCAGGGGCTTCAGGAACAGCTGAGGGGGGGAGGGACAAGACAAACCTGAGATGCCAAACCTTGGTCTTGATGCTTGTCTTCCTCAAAATCTGTAAATGTAAACTGTTAATCCCAGCTGAGGCTGCCACTTCCAAGTGTCTGCCCGTTTGATGACTGCCTCTTTGCAGATGTCAGTAGACAGCTCTGTCACTGCTTTCCCCTTTGCTTAGATTTCTAAGAAATCCTGGATTTCAAAGAAACTCTCCTTCTAGTATCGCTGTGTGTGGGGTTGGTTCCTGCTATCTGAGCCCCTCGAAGGTCTGTTTGGTTGCTGCCTCCCTATTCCACCTGCACACAACCGTGCTGCCAGTGCTTGCCTGTAGCAATAAAGCCAAAAAGCCACGACTCCACACCAAAGCCTCAACTTCTCTGCAGGGGAAGGTGGTGTAACCTTTCCTACCTGCACCCCTACCAGCAGGCATTGTATTTATTTCAGACACTAGTTCCTGCTGCTGCTTTTCCTCTCCCTGCTAATCCTTTTCCTTCCTGTCATTTGGTTGTTTTTCATTGTTGCTCGGTACTACTGAGAGGCTGGTGCTGTATACAACAGCAACAATAGCTGCAAAACCCCAGCTCTTAAAAGCATGAGAAGAAACACACAGAAAAGAAAGCTCTGAATCATACCAAGCAACCCTGCTTCCTTCTGTCTTGCTTTTCCCCCCGTTGCTGTGGGGTGTGTGTAGAGCAGGGGTCTGCTGCCTTACGCCCCTGCAGACAAAGCTTTCAGGGTTACCCTGCAGACAGCAGCATTCCCTAGTGCTTACTAGGGTCTGGATCAAACATTTGCACTTATTTTGGTCTGTGAAGAAAGTTGTGCTGCTTCTAGGATCATAGAGGGAGGTATTTGTCCTCCAAGGGCTGCAGGGTGTCTGGCCGGAGGGATGTGGAAGCTCTTCAGTGACTGTGACATTTCAGTTACATTTAGCTGGTGTGAGTGAGCCAGAGGAGTCCATGCACACTGTATCTCCTACAAATGCTTCTCAGGGGGCTTAGATCTTCACATTGTTTCTTGGTTGGGGACCAAGCAAGCATCCTGATGGTGGGAACCTCTGAGCTGGGAATCCTGTAACACATAGCCACTTCTAAGCAATGCTGTTGCTCCTAAATTGGATAAAATTTAAAAAAAAAAAAACAAAAAAAAAAACAAACCAAAACCCCAAAACTAATTTCCTAGTTCCCCTTTACACTAAATCCTTGCAAAAGTCAAGGATTGTTGAGGGTTTAGATATAGGCATGTTGTTCAATTCTTCTAGCAAAGCACTTATCCTTGAAACATATTTCTAGAAGTCCTTGCTGTTTTAGAAGGGGGTGTTTGTTTAAACAAGCACATAGTCCTTGCCTGGCTAAGGGGATCCTGATTTATTTCCGAAGCGAATGGTTTTGATCACCTCCACAAGTCATGTGTGTTCCTCTAGGGCCTCATCACAGGCTTGTTTTAAGATCTCATTGCCTCTGTCAGTGCTACGTTACCCCCCATCCCAGGAGAGCTGAAGGAGCAGGTGGGGTGAGGATTCCCTAGCAGGTTGGGAGTGAAAACAGGGTTCAGATCTACTTTTCCACAAAGCAGCGTGCCCTGGCAGCCTTGGCCCGCTTCTGTCCCTCTGCACTCTGGGCTTGCTGCATCTAAAAACGCTATTGCCAATCCCAGAGCAGATGTTGAAGTTTGGGGCTGCACATAGGAGCTTCAGCATTAGGGACGTGGGTCCTGGGAGCAGTCTGGCCCAAGGGGGTGGTTTGTTCCCGGTGGCTTCAGCCACGCAGAGGGCTGTTGCTGTCGGCTTTTCTTGTCACAGCAGTGCTTGGGCAGAGCATCCCCTCCTCCCCGTGTCCAGGCGGGGGGTGAAAGTTTTTCCAAACAGCGTTTTCTATTCCTTGGAAACCTCTGCAAGTACAGTGCGGGCGGCCTTGGTTGTTTTTTCTCCAGAGCTTGTTATTTTAAAGTACTTATCTATATCTAAACTTTTCTGCTTCCAAGAGACAGGCGGTGGAGATAGGAGGGCAGAAGTGACTGGTGCCAGGAGAAAATTGCTCTGAAAACACACAGATTTGCAGCATTCCTGAATACATCTGTTCAAATGAGGCCTGAAATGAAGGTGAAGCAATGATTCCTTAGAATCTTTAATGGGATTTGTAGATAGCCAAGCAAATAAATTAACTCAACAGTCAGAATCTAATGTAACTGTTAAGCAGGCGTTCTTTATTAGCAGCGTCTCACATCACAGTTTAGTCTCAATAATTGTCAGAAATTCATTTGTTTGAGCCTTTTCATGCCGTCTGTGCTCCTGGGCTGATGAGCAGCGTTGCAGGAGCAGCAGTGGAGCATCTCACAAGGGGTGGCTTGCTCAGACTGCAGCTGTCCCCAGGGAGGGGACAGCTCGGTTGGGGCAGGGTGGGAGGTGTGGTGGCACTCGCTGGTGGCATCCAGCTGTCCAGAAGCCTCCCTTCACCCCCGCTGCCCCAGAGCCCCACTTGGTGTTGACTGTGGCCGGTATCCAGCTTTCTCCTCCCGCTTCCTAGGGCTGCGCTGCGTCAGGAGCTGACCTGGGAGGTGAGAGGAAAGGGAAGAGGGCAGCGATGGTTCCTGGGTACTCGTACACCCTGGGAGGAGAGGCTCACCAGCACAGCCCTTTCCTCTGCTGGTTAGTATTTCCAAGAACCTGCCCGCTCTTGTGTGGGCACAGGAGGTTGCTAAAAAGCAGATAACCCCACAGCTTCTATTTCTACAACAATGTTGCCTCCCCCCCCCCCCCCCCCCCCAAAAAAAAAAAAAAGCATCCCTTGCTCAGGGAGGGCTGGCTAGAGGCTGTGCACATTGCAAATCCCCTCACCCCAGTGCAGCCCCTGCCTTAAAACTGACATCCTAAACCTGGTGACACCCAAAACGAAAATGTGAGAGCATGACCTCAGGAGGGGAATTCAGAAGAATGGAGCTGTAGTTCAGAAGTGATGATGACACCAGTGCAGGCACCAAATGCGTAAGGCTTGTTTACAAGAATAATCCTTTCCAGACTTAAATCTGGTGCTATCCCTTTTCCTCATAAACCACTTTTTTTTTTTTCTTTCTTTCCCTCGGCTCCTGCCTTCCCCATCCCCACCCAAGCAGGCACAGGAGCCCATCACTGTGTTTTCAGGCAGCTCCTGGGGCTGGGCAGGGCACCATGGCTGACACCAGACATGGAGCCAAGGATGCTGTGCCAGCAGCTGGAGGCTCCCAGAGGACACGGCTGGGGACAGTGACCTTGTGGGGTGAGCTGATGTCCGAAGGGCAGTGGGGGGACCCAGCTGAAGCACCCATGGGCAAAGCCAGTTCCTAGCACGTTGCTCCAGTGAGTTAAGACGATGCCAAGGTTCAAGGCTGGGTGTTTTATATGAACCCTTATCTAAGCCAGCGATAGCAGGGCTGAGTAATGGAAACCGTGCAGTGTAGGGAGAGCAAAGCCTCACACGGGGAGCGGTGCAGGCGCCTGGGATGGTTTGCTCTGGGGGGAGACACTGTGTAGGGGAGTTGGTTAAAGCCTCCAAAGGTCTGCATGTGCGTTTGTTCACCCTCTTGCAAAAAAAACCCAAACCAAAAAACAAACCCCAAACAAAACAAAAAAAACAAGGAGCAAATTAAAAACAACCCTGTGTTGACAGGATGTGCGGTTAAGCATTGGCGCCTGTCCTAAGCTGCAATCAAGGGTGGAAGAACAACCACATTTGGGAGAGGATCAGTCGTGGATGTGGCTACCAGCTGCGGACAGATGGCACATGCTGGAGTAGTGGTGGGGAAGGAGCCCAGCATGGCCCCTTGGGCACCACGTGCTGCACCGGGCCAGGCCTTGGTGGCCCTGTGATGAGGCAGTTTGAGGTTTTGGGATGAGAAAGAGAAATTCTGGGGGTGGATGCTATTGCCGTAACCCCTCTGCTCTTGGCCTCTGTGCCCCCATTGGGCACAGATGCTGGCCACCCCCCTGGTGGTGACCAGGGCTGGGGGGGTGGCAGCACTGGGCGCACTGCCTGTGGGCATGGTTCAGGATGAGGCTGTTGCGCAGGATCCTGCGGTTTCAGGGGGAGCCCCGCTGTGCGGCACTGCCCCATCCCCTTGGGATCGCCGGCTGAGACTCAAGAGACCAGCAGCAGAGTTGGCTCCTTTCTAGCACGCTCTCCTGCTGTGACTGACATGCAATGGGGGGGGGGGGGGGGGGGCCTGGGGGCAGCAAAAAGCTTTTTCCAGAGCTGTTTAAAGTGGACGCTTCCTCATCTGTCCAAAAAAGATGATGTGTTTCAGAAGTACTGAGCAAAACAAGCCCTTTTCCAGACCTCCCCAGTTTCTCCAGCCTGTGTCCAACAGCACCTTCCCAACCTCACGCCAGGACTCCTGGGAGCGAGGAGGTGCAGCCCCGAGGCCTCGCTGGGAGAATCACTCCAGGGACACGGGGGATCTGGGGCCCCCAGTGCAACATCTGCCTCTGGGTGCAGGCACTGGAGATGCCCCACACCCCAAAGCCAAAGCAGCGCTGCGAATGCAGCAGTTTCTTCCCACTACAAGTGCGTTTCCCCCTTCGTGAGGAGCAATCGTACTGCGTTTGACCTTCAGCGTCAGCCTCACGTCCCCTAATGCCCGCGGCAGGGGACGTGCAGCGCTCAGCCCGCGCCAGAGCTCCCACCAAGGGCACTTCTTTAGAAGCTGAGCAATGATGTTGACGTGCCTCAGCGTTGTCATTTTGGATCCTCTGGCCTCTTGGCTGCCCTCTCCCTTTTGCAAAGGAGTCCACTGAAGGGTGGGGAGCATCCCAGCCCCTGCCCTGAGAGCCTGGTGGAGGCGGGGGCTGCGAGGGGGGTGGCTGGGGGCCAGGGTGATGAGATGTGGTCTTTGGAGACCTCTTCCTCCATCCCTTTTCTGTCCTAAATCTCTTTTTTCCATCTTCCCCCCCTCCCTACCCACCCTTTCTTTCTTGCTTTGAGCTGCAGGGAAGGATATTTAGAAAGGAATGAGCTGGAAATTAACCCAGGAGAGCTCCTTGCTCCTGTGCTGTCCCCTCTTTCCATAGCCCGAGCCAGCTCCTGGCTGATCCCCAGCCCTTCCTGCCCTTGGGGCAGCAGAGACAAGAGGGGTGTCGTGTTATGGGCAAAAGAGAAACGCAGCCAAGAATTTATTAATAATATAACTGAAGCCTAAGCAATCTAAGGGCCTGATTTAGCTCAGATTGAGCTTGCACAAAAGGCAAATAAAGCAACAAATGCTGTTGGACAGCACTAGTAATACAGCTCTGCATTTCTTTAACTGGCCCTTGGGGAGCAGTTTCTGGTCTTGGGGGTCCCCAGCGCATCGCCCCACACCTGCCCTGCCCCTTGCCCAGCGTCCCCATGGTCCCGTGTCCCTCCAGGCAGCATCCTTAGGGGAGAACAGTGAACGTGTTAATCTGCTCAGAAAAACTGTCCCGTTACAGCTGTCTGTACTCAGCCGTAGTGCCTCATACAAAGATGAGGAAATGAAAAATAAATGGAGCGTCACCAGTTGGCCATTGGAAAAATAATTCAGTCAAACCAAAGCTGTGGACAGATTGAAATGAGCTTGGGAGGCGCAAACCCTACCAGCCTCTCTCCAGAGGCTTTGAAAACATGGTGCGTGGCCTGGGGCCCAACGCAGGGGCTGGCAACCCCCAGGAGCACCAGCAACCAGGGTCACCCCTGTGCCTGCCCCCCAGGATGGATCTGCAGCCCCACACATCTGTGCTGCCGGGGGAAAATGAGAGCAACCAAACATGCTGTGAGAGCTGACAGGTGGTTTTATTTGCAGAATGTCTCAAAGCAGTGCCACAAAGGTGTGACATCCTCCCTCTGAGGCATTTATCCCCACTGGAACAAGGATAAATATGGGCTCAGTGCCATCCTTTTAACCCTTTCTTGGCCGTTTCTCCTGCCACTTTCTCCCCACCCCATCCCCCTTCCCCATTTTTTCCATCTGTGCCAAGTGTATTTCTATGTTAAGTCTCAGTGCACTGTGCCAGCCCGGTGTGGGGGCCATCCCCGGGGCAGGGTGCTGCTGCTGGAGGGGTGACCCCAGCTGGGACTGGGCAGGGAAGCCACCAGCGTCCTTTGGGAGCAAAGCCTGCAGTGCTGGGGAGATGTTATCTCTTGCGGGGCGCAGGCTCGTTCCCTGCTCCACAGGGTGACGATGGGTCCGTCCCCTGCCTCCACGGGGTGACGTGGGACGGCTGCCGGATCTGTTAGCAGCTCCTTCCTGTGCACAAGAAGATCCCCACGGCCATGCCCAGCAAGGCAAAGATCCCCAGGATCAGGCCCAGCACCAGCGGGGCATGCGACCAGCTGCTCTGTTTTCCTGCAAGAGGTGAGAGGGACGGAGGTGACGACGGTGGTCACCCTCCCGTGCCACCATGTGTCATGCCCCCCAGTCCCGGCACAGACCTGTCCAGGCGCTCTGAGCCCGCAGGATGCTGACGCAGGTGGTGTTGAGAAAATGCTGGAGTTCCTGGGTGGTCTCGGAGTACTTCATCAGCTCCCTCTCGGCAAAGGCAGCCACTATGTCCTTGCCAGGCCAGCGCCGCTGCCAGGTGGCGTTGGGGACGTGGAAGCTGAGGAAAGCCGTCCCGTTGAGGGTGACCTCGTAGAAGCTGTGGGCCGTGCCATTGGGGAAGAGGCAGCAGCCCAGGTGGCAGCACAGCATCTGGGTATCTGAGGGAAAGAGGGAGGGGGCCGGGGTCAGCACGGTCCCACTCTCAGCAGTCCATTACCTTCACCAGCATCAAGCCATGCACTGAGTTTGCTGGGCCTCAGCCTTGGTCCACCTGACCCACACACAGCTCTTATCGCGTGGTTTAGCTGCAGCAACAAATTTTCTAACAGCCAGGTGGCTGTGCTTATTTTCCCTTCCTTATCTGCATACAGCACGCATCAGTTTTACAGAGATGGGTGGTTTTTTGGTGCAGAGCAAGCTGTTCATCGCTCTCATGGTAGGACACGGCACAGGGAGCATGGGGACACCGGGTGAGGGGAGGCTCACGCCAGAGACCTTGCAGTGAGAAAGTGCTCCCCAAGGGCCAGGTAAAGAAATACAGAGCTGGGACAAAACTGGTTTGGGGGCAACAAAGAAAAGGACGTTAAAACAAACTCTGGGCAGGAACGTCAGGGATAACACAGGCTTGCGGAGCAATGCAGGCAGGGATGTGAAACCATCGCCATCAGCATCCCGCAAAAGCTGCAGGGTGCAGGTGGGATGCAAGTGGGGTGCAGCCAGGGTGCCCACACCTCACCAACCCTCCCAGGCTGCAGCCCCAGCCCTTTTCCCAAGGAGCAGCAGGAGGCTGGCATTGCCCTGCTCCCAGCGTGGGCTCCACAATTCCCAGCTCTGCAGAAAGGCTCCTTTTGCCCAGAGCAAGGTGTTGCAGGTAGCCTTGTCCCCGTCCATTTGCCCAGCAGTCCCTGAAGAGCCATCCCCGTGCCCAAGCAGTGCAGGGGGGGCTCCCCTTCCCCAGGGGGACCTGTCACCCCACGCAGCCATGCATCCCATCCCTGTGTCCCCCAGGGGTACCACTCACAGTTGATGGGCCTCTCCATGTTGAAGAGCTTCACCAGCTGGCCAAAGTAGACCAGGTACTTGGCCACGTCCTGCTGTCGCCTGGCCCAGGCATCCGGGGGCTCCAGCGGCAGCACCTGGGTGACATTAAACCCCTCCAGGAGATGGCTGAGCTGCCCGTCCAGGCTGGCATTCCCCCAGAAGACGGAGATGCCTTTGGAGACGCGGGTCTGTTGCAGCATGGTGAAGACGAGCGGGGCTGTGAGAGACACCAGACATCACCCACTGCCCCGTCCCCTCCCCGTATGTCCCCCACACCAACCCCAAGTCTCTCCAACCCTGCTGCCACCGTGTCCTCGCCTTACCCGCCTGGTCTGCCCCGCAGCCCAGGGCGCCACAGAGCAGCAGCCACCAGAGCATGGTGGGATGGAACAGGAATGGTGGCCCCACCGATGGTCTGACGCAGGGAGTTAAGCCGAACCGGGGAGGTGGGGCTGCAGGAGGAGGAGAGTGGGAGTCCGGCCAAGTCTCTCTCATTTCCTTAGCCAAAGCCACCCACACCCCTTCCCTGCCAGACATGCCAGGCCCTGCAGCGCCTGGGGATGATGATGTGGTCTGAGGCTCCAAGCTCCCCCCAGGGCCTGCAGGACCACACAGCACTGCTCCAGCCGGCAGGAGCGAGTGGCCAGCACCTGCCTCAGTTTCCCCATCCCTTAGCTGGGCAGAGGCCCCATCCCCACTCCCCTGGGGCGACGCAGGAGGCCAGCAGGGACACAGCGGTGGGGAACACTGCAGAGGAGAAGGGAGGGATGGAGGAGAGCAGCCTCACAGGCTGGGCTCGCTCCGTATGATTGGCTTTTAATATACACCTCAAATAATCATAGATTAAAATTTACAAACCATGGAATTTATATTAAAGCATCCAGCTCACCCTGCTGGCACAGCATACCACAGCCTGGGGCAGCATGTACCAGGACTGCCCTGCCTGCCATGGTATGGTATGGCACAGTATGGCACGGTGTGGTGCAGTATGGCATGGTATGGCATGGTATGGTGCAGTGTGGCACAACATATATGGCATGGCGTGGCACAGTATGGCATAGTATGGGGCAGTATGGCACATATGGCATGATATGGTGTGGTATGGCACTGTATGGTGTGGTATGGCACAGTATGGTGCAGTATGGTATAGTATGGCACAGCATGATCAGTACGGCACAGCATGGCACAGTATGGCGCAGTATGGTATGATATGGCACAGTATGGCATGGCATGGCACAGTATGGCACAATTTGGCGCGGTATGGCACAGTATGGCACAGCAGGGCGCGGTATGGCGTGGTATGGCACAGTATGGCACAGTATGGCACAATTTGGCGTGGTATGGCACAGTATGGCACAGCAGGGCGCGGTGTGGCGCGGAGCGGTGCGCTATGGCACGGTACGGCACAGCAGGGCGCGGTATGGCACGGTATGGTGCGCTATGGCACGGTACGGCACAGCACGGCACCGCGCGGCGTGGCACGGCGGCGCGGAGGAGCGTGGCCCCGCGCCGGGGGCGTGTCCTGACCTGGAGGGGGCGTGGTCTTCCCGGGAAAAGGCGTGTCCTGCCCGGGAGGGGGCGTGTCCTGCGGCTGGGCGTGTCTCCGCGGGGGCGTGTCCGGCGGCGCCGGTGCCGGGAGCGCAGCGATGGCGGCGGCGGAGCTGGAGCGGCTGCGGATGGCGGGGGCCGGCATGGCCATCGCCGTGCTCACCAGCGGCGGCGACGCGCAAGGTGGGGCCCGGCGGCAGGAGGCGGGGGGCGCTGCGTGGCCGTGGCCGCCCGGCCCGCGGGCGCGGCGGGGCCGGAGTCCGCGGCGCCTCGGGGCGCGCAACGGGGACGTGGCCCACGCTCCTCCCCGGGCGCCCGGGGCGGGGGAGCGGCGAGGCGGGTGGCGGACACACACCCCGCTCCCGTTTACCAACCCCCCCCCCCCACCCCCCCAACCGGGGGAAGGGTCGGCGCGTCTCACCTGCGGCGCTTCCACATCCCCCCCGGGAGCGCCCTCCGTGCGAGGTCACGGGCCCCAGGGGGGCACCCCCACGGTGTGCCCCCCCTACACCCGGGGATAAGCAGCTACTTCTAATACGCCTCACTCTCGGGCGGTTGCTCATCCGCAGCTCCCGCCCGTGCACAGAGTTTCCCCGGCCTCTGCCTGCGTGGGTGCCCCCCACTCGAGGGGACACTTCAGGGTCACCCTGTGGGGCGCGGGGTCCCGCGGGGCCTCCCCACCTCACGTCTCACCTTTCCAGGGATGAACGCCGCCGTCCGCGCCGTCACCCGCATGGGGATATACGTGGGAGCCAAGGTCTTCCTCATCTATGAGGTTCGGTGTACCCCACTCCGCTCCCTGTCATGGGTGGGGGGAAACCGCTCCCCCCCCCCCCCCCCGTGCCGGGTCACCCCTCACCTCTGCTCCCCATTCTCTGCAGGGCTACGAGGGGCTGGTGGAGGGGGGAGACAACATCAAGCAAGCCAACTGGCTCAGCGTCTCCAACATCATCCAGCTGGTGAGGATCACCAGTGGGGCCAAGGGACCCCCAAATCCCAGTCCCCCAAACCTGCGTGACGAGCTGTGTGTCGTGTGTGGTTCCCCCCCCCCCCCCCCCCCATTTTTTTACTCTCCAGGGTGGGACGGTGATCGGCAGCGCCCGCTGCAAAGCCTTCACCACCCGCGCGGGCCGGCTGCGGGCCGCCCGTAACCTGGTGGAGCACGGCATCACCAACCTGTGCGTCATCGGCGGGGACGGCAGCCTGACGGGCGCCGACATCTTCCGCTCCGAGTGGGGCGAACTGCTGGAGGAGCTGGTCCAAGATGGTGGGTGAACCCCCCCCTCCCAAAAAACCCCTGGGTGGGTAGACTGACTCAAGGGGTGTTGACCCCCCCACATCCACCCTGCTAGGACCCCCACAGGGAGGGCTGGGCTCCTCCGCCGCTCTGCAGCATCCAGCCTGATGCTGGGGGGAGAACGGGGGCACCCTAAAATAACCGTGTGTCCCATCCTCCCCCCCCCAAAACAGGGCAGATCAGCAAGGAGTTGGCACAGGAGAACAGCCGCCTCAACATCGTGGGGCTGGTGGGCTCCATCGACAATGATTTCTGCGGCACTGACATGACCATCGGCACTGACTCGGCACTGCACCGCATCATGGAGGTGATCGACGCCATCACCACCACGGCGCAGAGGTGAGCGGGCTGCGGGCTGGGGGCTTGACTGCCCTCCCGTGCCTATGCACCCACCTTCCTTCTCCTCCCACCTGTGTCCTTGCAGCCACCAGCGGACCTTCGTGCTGGAGGTGATGGGCCGCCACTGTGGGTAAGCCCCCGTGGGCGAGGGAGCCCATCGGTGGGACGGGAAGCCACATTTCGGGGCCGGTGCTGCCACCGCCATGTCCCTCCTTCCCAGGTACCTGGCGCTGGTGTCCGGCCTGGCCTCGGGTGCTGACTGGCTCTTCATCCCTGAATCCCCTCCGGAGGACGGCTGGGAGGACCTCATGTGCGAGAGGCTCGGGGAGGTGAGGGGGGCTTCCTACAGTCCCGTCCCCCTTTTCTCCCTGGAAGGTCCCCACAGGGACCCGGGCTGAGTCCCACAGCCGGTGCCCAGCCCTTGCGAAGCTTCGGGAGCTCCCACCATTGTCCCTGTGAAACGGGGCACTCAGCCGAGTGCAAATCCAGCCCTCGCGTGCCAGGGGCAGCGCTGGCTCGGGGGCTCGGCCACCCAGAACTTGAGCCACCCCTCACCCACCTCTCCGGGCTACGGCCAGTGGGGGCAAAGGATGCTCAGACGCGGCCGCCGGTGAGTTTTGGCTGAGCTACGGCGGCTGTTTTCTTCCCCTCGCACCCAGACGCGCAGCAGAGGGTCGCGCCTCAACATCATCATCATCGCCGAGGGCGCCATTGACCGCAGCGGCAAACCCATCTCTTCCAACTACGTGAAGGACGTAAGCGCCCGCTCCGGCGCCCGCTCCGGCACCCGCAGTGGGCAGCGGGTCCCTGGCGTGACGTCTGCTCTGCTCCGCAGCTGGTGGTGCAACGCTTGGGCTTCGACACGCGGGTCACCGTCCTCGGCCACGTGCAGCGCGGAGGGACCCCTTCAGCCTTTGATCGCGTGCTGGTATGTCTTGGGGGGGGGGGGGGGGGGGGGGGCAGGACACGGGAAGGGGGGGGTCACCCTGCAGAAAGGAGCAGGCAGCTGGGGCACCCCATTCCTGCCTTCCCTCTGCCTGTTGCAAAGGACTTGCCAGCTGAGAGGAGGCTCAGACGGTCCTCGCGGGCTTGGCCCCGCTGTGCCAGGCAGAGCAATGCACCCGTTTACCCTCATGTGCTGCAAATTTCACGTTTTTTAAATAAAACCAGCAGCTCTCTAGCTGTAAATCAGGCGTGCAAGCAGCTGCAAGGTTTCCAAGCCGGTGGGAGCGTTGCTGTGCGAGCCCAGGGGAGCATCCCGCATGGGTGGCCCAGGTGTCACAGGGCGTCGGGTGTCCCTTTCCGTCCACAGAGCAGCAAGATGGGGATGGAGGCGGTGATGGCACTGCTGGAGGCCACGCCAGACACCCCCGCCTGCGTGGTGAGCCTCTCGGGGAACCAGTCGGTGCGGCTGCCGCTCATGGAGTGCGTCCAGGTGGTGAGTACCAGGGCAGGGATTGGGCACGCCAAGCCCCTTGGGTAGGGGTCCTGTTCCCCTCCCCACAGGCGTGGGGGTCACAGTGCTGCATCTCTCCCCCTGCCAAGACGAAGGATGTGCAGAAGGCCATGGATGAGAAGAGGTTTGAGGAGGCCATCCAGCTCCGTGGGAGGTGAGGAGCAGCGGCTGGGACGGGGGGAGGTATCCCTGTGGGGTGGCCAAAAGGAGGTGCTGGGATGGAGGCTTCTCCCCGGGGGAAAACCAGCAGCTCCTGCAGCCGGAGAGGGTCGTTCCCGCCCTCCCCAGGGTCCAAGCACACCTCGGGGCCACGCTGCCTGTCCTTGCAGGAGCTTTGAGAACAACTGGAACATCTACAAGCTTCTGGCGCACCAGAAGCCAGCACAGGAGAAGGTGAGGAGGGACGAAGAGCGGCAGGGGACACCATCCCTGCCTTGGGGACACTCATCCATGTGCTGTCCCCATCCCTGTCCCCACAGAGCCCCTTCAGCCTGGCCATCCTGAACGTGGGTGCCCCTGCCGCAGGCATGAACGCTGCTGTCAGATCAGCCGTGCGGATCAGCATTTGCCAGGGACACACCATCTACGCAGTGAGCGACGGCTTCGAGGGCTTGGCCAAGGGGCAGGTAAGGGGAACGGCAAGCCTGGGTTTCCCAGGGGGATGAGTTTGGGCTTGGAGTGGGGTGGTGGGGTGCTTCCTCACCCCAAAACCGAGCGCTGCTGCTTGCAGATCCGTGAGGTGGGCTGGCACGACGTGGCGGGCTGGCTGGGACGTGGCGGGTCCATGCTGGGCACCAAACGGTAAGCAGAGCCCCAGGGGGGCCTGGGGGACGTAGTGGAAGGGACGCTGCTGTCCCTGGCGACTGCAGGGACATCCTGTCCTCACCCCGTGGTCTCTTCTCCCCTTCCCCACCACAGGACACTGCCCAAGACCTGCATGGAAAAGATCGTGGAGAATGTGCGGAAATTCAACATCCAGGGGCTGCTGGTCATTGGGGGTTTTGAGGTGCGGGGGAACCCTCAGCCCTGTTTCGCTGGGGGCCAGGCCGGGCTGTCAGCTCCCCAGGCCATCCCTTTTGGGGTGTGGATCCAGCCCCCGGGGCCAGCATCTCCCCAGCTCTTGGCTGCTTGCAGGCGTACGAGGGGGTGCTGCAGTTGGTGGAGGCCCGTGGGCAGTACGAGGAGCTCTGCATCATCATGTGCGTCATCCCCGCCACCATCAGCAACAACGTCCCCGGAACCGACTTCAGCCTGGGCTCAGACACAGCCGTCAACGCGGCCATGGAGGTGAGGAACGGGGCAGGGCGCAGCTCAGGGGGCTGTTCCGCTCCACCACTCGACAGGTGGGAATGAACCCACGTCCCGTCCCGGGAGGCAAAGATGGATTTTCCTAGCATGAGCTGCCTTTCTCCTGGCACAGAGTTGCGACCGCATCAAGCAGTCGGCCTCGGGCACCAAGCGCCGGGTCTTCATCGTGGAGACGATGGGGGGCTACTGCGGGTACCTGTCAACTGTTACCGGCATCGCGGTGGGCGCCGACGCCGCCTATGTCTACGAAGATCCCTTCACCATCCATGACCTGAAGGTGAACAGGGCGGGAGCTGCTCTCTGGCAGCATCGTTTGGGTAAAATAAGGAAAACTGGGAAAGGGAGGGCTGTGGGGCAGGACAGGATTTGGAGGAACACGGCCAAGGCCTGGGAAGCTGCTGTGTGGATGTTAGTGGCACTTGGGTCCAACCAAGAGGACCAGAGGGACCCAGGATCTTGGCATTCATCTTGCAGGCCAATGTGGAGCATTTGACTGACAAAATGAAGACGGATATCCAGAGAGGATTGGTGCTGCGGTGAGTTGGGGGCCCCTGGGGACACTCACTGAAAAACCCAGCCCCGTGGTGGAGAGCAAGGCTGGAGCTGAGCTCCGCCTGCAGCTGGAGAGGGGTTCCCACGTGCAGCGGGCTTTGGCATGGTGGGTGCACAGCGTCCTGCCCAGAGATGCCATGCTAGGCCAGGCGGACAGTTCTACACTGGATGCACCCGCTGCCATCCCCCCTCTGGCCCCAGGGCCCTGCTGGGGAGATGGGCTGGGGTGCTGGGCCTCAGGGAGAACAAAACAGGAAAAAAAAAAAAAAGTGTTTAGGGAAGCATGGAGGAACCCCCTGGGGATGCCAGATTAAGGAGCAGCCCCCCCACCTCTTCCCTCTGCTCCCCCAGCAATGAGAAGTGCCACGAGCACTACACCACTGAGTTCCTCTACAACCTCTACTCCTCCGAGGGCAAAGGCATCTTTGACTGCAGGATTAACGTCCTGGGCCACCTCCAGCAGGTATGGGGGACAGGGCCACACGGGTCACTGCTGTCTCCAGGAGCTGGGCGGGCTTGATGTGCCCATTTCTTTGTCC
This sequence comes from Athene noctua, assembly GCF_965140245.1. Taxonomy (NCBI): domain Eukaryota; kingdom Metazoa; phylum Chordata; class Aves; order Strigiformes; family Strigidae; genus Athene; species Athene noctua. Next base: position 1,782,292 of record NC_134044.1, on the reverse strand, counting down.
CCAGGGGGGAGCCCCAACCCCCTTTGACCGCAACTATGGGACCAAGCTGGGCGTGAAGGCGGTGCTGTGGATGTCGGAGAAGCTAGAGGAGGTCTACTGCAAGGGTGAGCTGAGGGACGGGCGTCCTGTGGGGGGAGGCTGGTGGCACTGGGTAGCCCCTGCTGCTCCATTCAGACCCCGGAGGGTGGCCATGGTCAGCTGTGTACCCCTCCCAGGGCGCGTGTTTGCCAACTCAGACGACTCTGCCTGCGTGATCGGGCTCAGGAAGAAGGTGGTGGCCTTCAGCCCCGTGACGGAGCTTAAGAAAGTCACTGATTTTGAGTAAGTTCCCATGCCCCAGCGGTTTATCAGGTCCTGGGGGGACCTTCCTGGGCTGTCCCTGGGGTCACTTGAGAGCTGTGTTCCCGCCCCTGCACAGGCACAGGCTGCCCCAAGAGCAGTGGTGGCTGAACCTGCGGTTGATGCTGAAGATGCTTGCCAACTACCAGATCAGCCTGACCGAGTACATCTCGGGGAAGATGGAGCACGTCACCCGCCGCACACTCAGCATCGAGAAGGGCTTCTAGTCCCACCAGCCTGAGCTGTAGCCCCCCCTCTGCATCCTCTCCATCCCCACGTGCTGCTCGGGGAGCACCGGGTCCCCCCTTGTTCTCAGTAGCCCTGTAGCTTTGCCATCGATCCCTTGAAGCTGGCAGAGCCTGGTCCCGGCTCCCAAACCAGCACAATCCTGCCCGAGATCACTGGTCCAGGGTCTGGTCCCTGTGCAGATGCAGACAAGAGGTGTTGCTAGAGCCCAGCTGCACAGCCTGACCCTTAATCATCCCTTAAGAGTTTATTCCTATTATTTAATGATGGGGCATCTTGATTCTTTATTTAGCGGCTTGACCGCCTGAGCCAACTGCTGCTTTTAGTTGCCTGCCCTGCGTGCAGGAGGGGAGCTGAGGGAGATGTGGTGCCATCCCACAGCAGGTAGGGGCTAGTCCTGGGGGCTCTTGGCTGCCTCGTGAGCCCCGGTAGAGCTCCATCCTCCCCCAGCGTTTGCCCAGTGGAGTGTCTTGAGGGCTCAGCGCAGAGCACCGGTCCTGGCCAGCCCCTCTTCCTCGGCCACCTTGCATGATGCTTGGATGCGACCGTCACCGCCCGGCCCCAGGTGCGGTGCCCATCATCTCACCGCTGCTCTGTAACCCCCAAATCTTGTACCATTCGCGGTGCTGCTCTCCTCCTCTAGAGATAAAACCCGCTGGAGCCAAACCTGCCTCACTCCAGAGAGTGGTCATTGTGCGCTGAGTCCCTGCGGGGAGGAATGAGGGGGGCAGACCTAGGGTTAGGATGGGGATGAGCAAAGCCAGATGGTTTGCTGGAGCCAGGTTGATGCTGGGCCAGGATGTTCCCTTGCTTCGTGCGTCCTCAAAGCCTGGGAGAGTGGGACTGCGGGCGGCTTCTCCCTGGCTGGGCTGAGGCGGGTGCAAGGTCAGCATCCCTCTGCGGGCAGACTTCGCAATCCTGGAGAAAAATCGCTTCTCCCATGGTTTGGTTCCCACCTTCAAAGAAAGCGCAGAAGTGATTTATCAAGGCGCTGTGTTTGTTTGTTAAGGCAGTTTCTCAGGGCAGCTGCCAAGCGCACTGGCTCCCGCCTGCAGCGCTCGGGCTTGGCTGAGCTCTGCTGGGCTTGGCTGAGGCCGGACGGCTGCCTGTACCCCCTTTCCCAGGCCATTTTCCTCTTGGGGCTTTCAGCTGATGGCTCCAGCCTCTGGGATGTTGCCAGCACGAGGATGCATCACAGTCTTTTGGGTCAAATATGCATTTATTTTTTCCTCCCCATGGAGTTGTCCCCAAGTGACAAGTCCCCCTTGATTTCAGCACTTTTCCCATAGCTGGCCACGTTACTTGTTTTAAGCTCTAGAGGATGACGATAATCATTGTATCTTCCTTACCAGAGCCGGACAGATGGAGAAATAGTGTTTTCCTTGCTGATGGAGGCAGCATCACTGCTCTTCTGGGCAAGTATCTGCTCTGGGGACCCCAGGCAGAGAGCAGTGGGCTCTCCCACCATCCCATGTACTGCTTTCGAGGAGCCCCATCCAGCTCCCAAGCAAGACCCCCCATCAGCCACAGACCCCTGCACCGCGGTGGTCACTGCCTCCCCATCAAGCCTCCGCGAGTCCCCGAGAACAGGGGATCCGTGCCCGCAGGCAGACAGCTGATGGCGTTTTCCATGACTGGGACATGTCTGCCCTCACAGCTCGATATCCCCCGCTGAGGCAGGTCAGGGTGAAAGCAGGTCACGCCAAAAAGCCCCACGGTTGTGCCGTAGCCCGGGTGGAGCCTCATGCCCAGGCACAGCGGGCAGGCCCCGGGCACTTGGCTCCTCTCCAGCACGTGTTTTCTCCTGCCTGGCATGCTCTGCAGCAGGCAGGGCACCACAGCCCTCCTCCAGCAGCCGAGTCAGGGTGTGAATGGGGAAGGGAGTGTCCCCACGCTCAGACCCGCTGCATGTTTGGATGCAACTTGGGGATAGGGATCACTGCAGTCCTAATACCTCATTTCCACCCAAAATAAAAAGCCTGGAGTGCCAAATTCCTGGTGGGGAGACAGACGGGCACTGCTCGTGACAGGCAACCACGCCGTGCCCTGCCAGGTCAAGCCAGGAGGGGACGTGGCAACTGCGCACCCAGGCTTGCCAGCACATCCAGCCCAGATTGTCCCTGTCCCCAAAGAGAGGGCAGAGCAAAAAGCCAACAGCATCTTGCAGCAAAAGGCAGGCTGCCAGGCCCTGGGAGTGAAGAGACATGAGCTGAAGGGGCCAGCCTCCCCCCCCAGGCGGGATGCTGTGGGGTCACCCCGCAAGGAGCAGTGGGGAGCATCAAGGGCAGCTCGGCTGGCAGCGGGAACACCCGCACCAGCCAAGTATGACAAGCACAGCACGTAGGCAGCAAGCTCTGCTCGGGGACAGTCGTGCCGTCGGGGATTAACAGCGGAGAGGGGCGGAGCTACGCCAGAGCAGCCTCAGGCCAACGCGATTGCTCCATTAACCACCTTCACCACAAACAAACCTCCATGAGGAATGATGACGCTTGCTCCGATCACTCTCCTACCAGGAAAGGGGGAGGGGGGGGTCTGGCACACCCAAACAGCAGCTCCCCTGTTCCCTGACATGAACAGGCACAACTTCTACCACTGAGCAGGCTGTCATGACAGCCTGGGAGAGGACTTGCCCTCAGCACACGGGCAAGAGGCAAACAAGCTGACGGGTGAGTCCCTCGGGCCTTGGCTGTCAAGGAAACTCCAGTGTACTATAAATCACACTGGCCATTTAAACACAGCTGGGTTTCATGCAGGTCACTGGAGGAGTTAAAGGCATCAGGAATCTTCACCCAAGTGATGAGGGTCAAACTCTGTCCCCTCCCGCCAAGGTCAAGTAAACAGGCTTGTGGCCACGGGGCCATCACCATCCCCGAGGAGCACTCGGTGCTTCCCGGCAGCATGGCCCAGCACACAGGGGCTCGGACACCTCACAAACGGAAAGTGGGGAGACGGAAAGGCCCCGCTGCCCTGCAGAGCACCAGGGTCCACAGCCAAGCAGCACCAAGAGCTCCTGCCCTGTGTCTCGGGGGCCGCTGTCCTGCCCAGGCAGGCTGCACACCTCTGCACGAGCAAGCGAGCTTCGCTCACCCTCTCGTCCACTTTCCGCGCTCGGTGCGGACTTGTGGCTGCAAGGAGACTTCCAAATAGCACAGTGCCTTTGAAAAGCAGCCCCTGCAGCGGCTCAGTGCAGCAGCAACCAGCACCAGAGGGAGGTGAGCCATTTCCCCGGTCCAGTGAAGCGGGAAGGTGCAGGGGCCCACAGCCCTCCTCCTGCTCCGCAGGACTAACAATGCAAGCCGTGAACCAGACATAATGGAGCAATGCCCAGAGTCAGTTGTTCTCGCTGTTTGCAGAACCCCAGCCACAACTTCCACGTTCTAGAGGAATAATTGGTTTTATTTGGTACATCACAACGTTTTAGTTTGTATTTAATGGCTCTATGAAGTCTTAGTAAATGCAGCATTTTTCAGTTAAAGAGAAACGCCACCCCTGATGCCTGTGCAAACCAGTGTGGCTTATTTTCTCTTAACTGCGGAATGCACGGGGGCTTTTTACCTCTGATGTTGTTTCCTTGAGCTGCTCTAATGCCTGCAGGGGCAAGTAGGGGTGAGGGTACAGCTGAGCATTCAGGATCTGGGAGAGAGTAATTTCTATTCCACCTAGGCTGCACTGAGCTTTTATTTGGGCTGCCTGACCACCAAGTCAGCTGCTGCATGCGCTAACCAGGACCAGAAAAAGTCAGGAGTTGAAGATAAATTACAAATTTGACATTGACCTTCACAGCCTGCACCAGACAGTTCTTGGTAAACATTTCAGCAGCGTGTCCCTGTCAGATTTCACAGAAACACATCTTTGTAGTAGAAACTGCCTTCAGAGTCCGCTACAGGCAGAGGCTGGCCGAGGGTTAGTCTGACAGGGAGCCACCGAGGAGCAGTGACCTTTCTAGCCATCAGCAGGCTCGGCCATCCCCCTTTGCCCGCGCGGCACAGAAGCACCTCTCACCGCAGCCCTGCTCCCTTCTGCTTTGCTGATTTGCCCGCTGCTCCCATTGCAGCGACAGGAGATACAAGAGATACAAATGCTAACGGAGCCTGCTACGTAAGCAGGAAAGCTCCGGAGCTGGTCAGCCCCAGCGTGATGCGCACAGCCAGGGGCAATGTCAGAAGCCAGCAGCACCTCATCCCAGCCCCTTCACAGGGAAAGCACAGCGAGAAAACATCGGGGCTTTGGCTGCAGCCAGGCATCACGGGCAGAACGGCGCAGCGGGGCTGGCTGGTGCTCCAGGGAGGTTTGTAACAGGCACCATCACTCCTCCTGCAGCTCCTTCTTCCGAAAGGCCTGGAGCCTCCTCCCCACTGTCTGCTGGACGATCTCCAGACCCTCAGCGTCCAGTTCCTTCATGAGAAGCAGGATGGCATTCAGGACGTTGTTCTGTCGGGAGGAGACAGACATTGCTTTATACGAGCATGTTAATGCAACGATTTTCAAAGAGCTGCTCTTTCTAGGAACACCACCACCACTGGCAGCAGTTTGCAGCAGACACCTGCAGCTACAGGGACAGAACAACCAAGCCCTAAGGGCAAACATGGGCAGAGGCTGCATGTGATGAGGCCAAGTGGAATGCAGGATGAACCAGTCTGCTCAGTCCCACGCAGGCTGCCCACATGCCTCTGGCTCCTGGCCACCCTCCCAACTGGCTTCCATAAGGAAAGGCCCATTCAAGACCAGCTGCCCTCCCTCTTCAGCATGACCGTGTGTAGGATGGGAGAGGACAGAGGAAGCCTCTTATCTGAGGAATGAGGAGAGCTGGCAGAATCGCCTAAGCACAAGCTGTAAGGCACCCTTGAAGGTCCCCAGCCCAACCCCCAAACCGATGCAGAACTACTGCCAACACCAAACTATGGCTCTGTCAAACCATGTCTTGAAAAGCTCCAGGGATAGATTCTGGAGCCCCTCTAAATAACTGTCCTTCTAGGGAAAATCTTTTTCCCAATGTTCAACCCGAACATCCCCTTGTTTAGTATTTTATTCTCCCAAAAGCCAGCGCCTGCAGTACTCACGGTGCTGCAAACCAACACACTCAAGTATGTTTAAAACATGAACGAAAGAGAGATCGCAGACTTAATATCAAAATGAGGCACAATGTGGTCTAGATCTCACCCTGCTGACTGAAGTGGTGGCGCTGAGCCCAGCAGACAGCAACTGCCAGCTGAACAGCCAAGATCCATGAGGTTCAGCCAAGGCAACACCAGGGAGTGGGGCTGAGAAACCACCTAAGCTTTCAATTCAGCAGCCTCCTGCCCGCCAGGCAGGCTGCCAGCTGCATTGCAGCCGCTGCCCAAGTACCACACGTTCTTCACACCACCACAGCGAAGGGCCACACGCATGCTCGTCTGCGGACAGACCAAGAGGACAAACCCCATCGGGCTTTCCTTACATTGCATGATGAAAAGCAGTCTGGGCTTTAAAGACACTCACTCTCTTCTTTCGGTTGCAGTCTGTCTCTCGAGGTGAAAAGGAGGAAAATTTATCCCTGGGAACAGGCTTCATACCAAGCTCCTCCCGAATTTTGCTAAAGAAGGGAAGGAAGAGCAAGTGTTATTATGACCAGCTGGAACAACCTTACTCTGCCAGGCCAATCCTTTCTACTCATGGGCAACCACTCAAGTATCTAGCTGAAGGACTCAAGGCGTATCTGCTCACATACCACCACTGCCTACAGACCACAACACCCCAAGCCAAACTCCCACATGAAGAGCCTCACAGTTATAAAATGGGAACGAGCATGCTGCCACAAGGAGCCTGCACCCAGCTCCACCTGGGACAACAGATTCCCAGGCTCGACACTAGCTGGGACTGCAGACCCTGGAACGCCACACTTGAACAACATGTGCCACAGCACTGACATGCACTGACGCGTGTCACAGAAGCAGAGCTAAGCAGGAATGGGCTGGAGAGCTCACACTTCAGAGAGGATCCATCTCTGCCTGCGCATGCAGCTGACATGCTTGAGAGGAAGTACCCACCTACAGAAGAGCCTGTTTTGCAGATACAGAACCAGACCCACAAGTGCTATTAAACCAGCACAGCTCCACCGGGGTAACTGGAACAGGAATTTGCACCAGCTGCAGGCCTGGCCTGTGGAGTATCAGGGTTGGCTGGCAGGGTCCTTTCATGCTACACGCAAGTTCAGCCCAGAAATCCTAACAGCTCACAAGCAAGCCCTCACTTTGTCTCCTCCAGACTGAAGTTCAGCAGTTCACTCTCAGTCTCCGTTGTGGATTCAGCAGCACTGGATTCAGTGGCCTCACGACAACCATTCACCACACTCCTCCTGGCTGGTGGGGCCGTGATCTCCTCACCATCAACCAGGGCCTGGGACAGTTCTTCCTCTGTCACAGCTGCAACAGCCAAAACAAACCCCTGCTGCAATGAACTCCAGCAGCCCAGGAAGACAGCATCTGTAAGAGTGCAGGTATGGCTGCTGCAGAGCTATACCACAGATGTTTGTTCCCAAAATCATGCTTTGTACTAGGCTTTTGCTTTCATCCTCCTTCTGCAGTAAAACCCACCCAGGAGAACACTGGCAGCTGCCGCCAGAAAGATAGAAAGGAAGGATGCAAACATGCTTTGCTATTTCTTGTCTCTGGAAAAGGCTCCAAAAGCCACCAAGTTATTGCTACCAGACAGAAAAGCTTCTCATTTTTTTATGACAGCAGATCCAACTACAGAATCTTTGTTTTGCCACAGCAAAGGAGAGAGCTCTGAAAAACCACTAATTAGCGGTACTGTCTCAGCTATAATGAGGCACTTTCGGCTAGCGCTAACTCTGGCCCTGCAGAGAAGGGAAGGGAGAAAACAGCTTAGAAGCAGCGGATCTTTCAGAAGGGACGCCCAACCTCTGAGACATCCTGACCGAAAGAAAAGTCAAAGGATGCCTTAAAGACAGGAACCAACATGTCACTGGTTTCCAGTTCACCCTGCCCATGGCTTGGGGCTGTTTGTTTACCTGCAAACACCCACCTTGGTTATCAAGCTTCTGCAGGCTGGGTAGGTTACGCAGCACCGTCATTCGGTAGCCGTGGGGGTCTGACCCACAACAGGGATTTTCAGACAGCCACAAGACCCTCAGCCGGGGTAGGTTTTTGAGGTAGAAGAGCTCATTTAGGCTTGCAATGTTGTTCTTCCTCAGATAGAGTTCAGTCAGATTCTGGCACTGACTCAGCGGCTCAAGGTCTGAGATGCCATTCACACTGAAGAGAGACTGTAGGATCAGAGACAAACGAGCCCATCCCTCCCTCCCTCCCTCCCTCCCTCCCCGTACTGTTCAGGTGAGAGCACAGACCCTGTAGCACAGCAGCTTTCCAGCCCCCCGTCCTGAAACAGCTTCACTGAGGAACCTCACAGCACGGCAAGGGGCATTTAGGGGCCTGTGGCGTTGCACACAACAAAAAGATAGTGTTTTATCTTTCTAAATAAAGGAAAGAACTAAAAAAGCAGGCCCTCCTCTGTGCTGAAGATGACAGCCTTTGCTTCCCCCAAACACCCAATCACACTTGCACTCCTTTTTGTAGCAGTTCTCAGACTCACTAAGGGAGAGCCCATGTAAAATCTGCAGACAGCATTGGTTATGTGGGATCCCCAGGACACGTGAAAGATGGTGTATTGGGGGAGGGCTTATGGAAATGAAAAGCTTTGTGACATCCACAAAGCACTTCAACAAGCATTCTGCAAACTGGTCCCATACAGAGGCCTAGAAGATCCCAGCTGCACTATGGAATAGGACTTACAGAGCAACAATCCTAAGAGGTTTTAACACCTCCCAAAACCAGGATTATTTTCTTGAGTAGTGAAGTGCTATGTGCAGAGGTGCTCACAGAATAACTATTTACTACATCTCTGCTGCTTGAGAAATCGGGCATAAAGAGCCAGGCAGCTCAGACACAGAAAGGTGGTAAGAAACCACGGGCCAAACCAGAGCCTCACAAGAAAGGCGATTTCCCCTGCCCTCTCCAAAGCTGCCAGTCTGACATTCACCTGAACGTGATCACCTCGATGTTGGGCAAATCCCGGCATATTGATATCTGGGCAGGAATAGAGAGAAACAGCAAGTTGGCATTCCCAGAAAAAAAAAAAAAAAAAAAAATAAAAGCAATTTAATTCACAAACAAGCAAGATAAAAGCAAGAACAGGAATTCAGGTTTGCTTCGGTCTAACCCAAGCTTAACACCACCAGAGAGTTGCTGCCACAGCCAGTGCAGAGTCAGCAGCTCCTCTGCCTTCTCTGCCCAGGAGTGGAAGCGCAGACACCAGCCCGTGTCACGTCGCTCTTCTCCTCCAGCAACTCTGCACCTCCAGCCCGGCCCCGGCCACCGCGGGCAGCAGAGGATCCCTCTTAGGCCCGACAGCCCTCTCCTCACAGGGTACGTCAGCCACAGTCCCACACTGACAAGGTAGGACTCAGGGCCCCGCTCTCCAGGGCCCTGTGCAGGCCCTCAGACGGGAATTTTCCAGGCGCTCTCTGGAAAAACCAGCAACCTCTTTTTATTTTGTTTTGTTGGGGTTTTTTTTTGTGGGAGATGCTAATCCTGACAAAGCACCGCAGCTCGCTGACACCGGGCCGGCCCAAATCCAGGCCCATGCCGCCCTCAGCGCCCCTCCAGCTCCATCCCCTCCCCGCTCCGGCTGCCGGCCCGGCCTCAGGCTTCCCCCCTGCCCCGGTGGCACGGCAGGGGGCGCGGGCCGGGGGTTCCTCGCTGGCTCGTCCGGGCAGGTACTTACATCGGTCAGCTGGCTGCCCCTGCGGGAGGAGAGCGGGGCGTCACCGGGAGCGCGGCAGGGCCCGGCCTGCGCCGCCCCGGGCCCCCATCCCGGCCGCACCGAGGCAGCCCCGACCCGCCCCACCGGGGGCCTCGTGGTTCCCCCCACAGGCTGCCAGCCCCCCCTGAGGCCTGCCCGGCCCCGCGGGCCCAGCGCCCCCCGCCCGGCCCGGCCGCCCCCCCGGCCCCGGGCCGCCCCCCGCCGGTGCCCACCAGCAGTTGAGGCGGCGGACACCGTCGAGCGCAGCGGCCTTGGCCCGCGCCAGCACGGCCGCCCGCGTCAGCCTCATGGCCGGGCAGGGCCGCGGCGCCGCCGTCGCCGGGGGCGGGACCCACCGGCCGCGCAGGCTCATCCCGGCCGGGGCGGGCCGGGCCGGGCCGAAGCACCGGAGCTGCCCGCGGCAGTGCCCAGCCCTCCCCTGCTCCCCCGGCGGGAGGGCAGGCCGGGAGGCGGCGGCCGGCGGCCGCCCCGGTCCCCTGCTCGGGCTCTGCCCACGCTGAGTTCAGGCCTTGCTTGCAGCAGGCTGGGTGGCCTGAAGCAACCTGGGGTGCAGTTTTACCTAATTACTCCACATTTACGTGAATTTTATTATTCATATCATTGCATCTTACTAGAGAATGTTTCATACATATAGCTATACCTTTATGGACATATATCTAACTTTACGCGGGAGTACATATACCCCTTTATCTATGTATGAAGTGTGCATAAATCAAATATACAAACATACTTCTACACCACCTTCTATATTAATATATAAAAATACAGGTAGCACTGCTGACCATACCAGCACCAGGAGCCCCAAGGCCAGTCCTCCTCCATCCCATTTTGCAATAAAATTGCTGTGATGTGTCTCCATTTTGCATCTTTAGGGCCTCCAACACGCAGCTTCCACGGAGGAGTGGGGATAGCAGAAATGAAAAAACCTGGAGAAGTGGTGTGATTAGCTTACAGTCCAAAATAAGGGGTGAATGCAGCATTTCTCAAGTGTTTTTCTGCATGTTACTGCCTTCTTCGGCAACAGAAACAACTGCAAGATGGGGGCTGACGGTTATTCACTTGTTTACGCTGGTGTTTTGGTGCAGTGGTTCAAAGACATTGGACCTGAACCCCCGGTTGCGGTGGTTGGTGATGGCCTTGCGCCGGGGAGAGGAGATGGGTGGCACTGAGCTCCCTGCCTTCCTTATTGCCACAATTCTGGGTAAGAGAAGGACCAAGAGATGCGTTTATTGGGTTCGATGGGCACACACTTTTCAGGAAAAATGCGGGATAAGCAGGTTAGGCAGATCATCATTCTGCATTTTCTTCTCTCTGTCTCTCAGCACTGAGCTGCTGTCACACCCATGGACAGCTAGCCAGGGCCTCAGGCAGGGAGGCCCGGGCGCAGGTGTGGCCCTGGTGTTTTCTGAGCTGGATATACAAGAACTTGGAGGCAATTTAAGCGATTTTTGGAGTTCTCGACTTTTCTGTGTGCAGCTGTCCATAGGTCAGCTGGTGTGAGGTGGTTGCTGAGACCTGGGATTTGGCCACTTGGGCCGTGTGTCAGTGAAGGCAGCTGCAGGATCCGAATCCTTGGTGTCATGGGAGGAGCAGCAATGTACACAGCTTTGCCATACTTTTGTTCTCCAAATCCTAGGCTGCTTTCGCTTCCAGTGAAATATGGAAACTCCCTAGCATGCTTTCAACTTCCTGGCTGCGCAATCCCAGCCCCAGCCATGCTTAGCTGCACTGTCAGCAGCAAAGCCTGTCCCTGAAACAGGCTAAGTGGATTAAGGAATATTCTCTAGGTGCCACAGAGATATTTTCGTACTCATCTTACTGACAAAAGTACAGTTCAGTCAGTTTAAACATACACATCCTCCACTGTCTGCTCTGACACCTGTCCTGCAACTGAAACACGCACAAAAGACTGTTTCATTCAGGTTAATTAAATAAAATTTATTTTAATCCCCAGTTTAATATTGCAAGTAGTATCAGTAATAATCTCAGGCAAACCTCCTCCCCAGTCTTTTAAAAAGGAGAGATCTTAAATAATGCATATAGACTTGTGAAGTGCATTATATTACCAGCTTGGAGAGAAGAGCAAAAGAACCACTGAGGTCTGGGACCACAGGGCCTCGTCAGGCTGCGTAGGATCACCTACAGTCACCGGCACATCCACTTCCCACTCGCAGCCCTGCAGTGTCACCTAACAGATCTTGCAAGGCTCCGGTGCAGAGATTGGATCTCCCCACCATGAGCTCCCCAGGCTCTCAGCTTGTCTCATACTCAGCCATGGTGAGGTCCAGCTTGCTTGTTAATCCACGTGAGCAAAAGACTGAAAAGCTCTTTGTACATTTGGGCACCTGTCTAGAGTATCTTCAGTTTGGTCTGCACTATGTGGTAGCCACACATTCTCTTCCCAGCTCTGTATCAGTGTTTTATACAATGAACCTATTACCGCTTGTTTAATTGCTTTGTGGAGGGTTCAGGAAAGCTACTTTTTTCACATAATCCTTATGTGTATTTTCTCATTTCAGAAAAGCTTTTTTTCTGATCAGTAGCTTTTGCTGTGACCTGTGATTCCTCCAGGCAGGGTCACACGACTTACTTGCAGTGCCCACAGAAGCTTCAGAAAGAGGCATTTTGAACTCCCGAGCATCCTGGCTACTGAACAAAACCTTCCCTGGACGTGCTGTGGGATTGCTGTTGGTGTGTGAGTCACAGCAAAGGGAGTTTGAAGGAGCTGGGAGCTGCCACTGATGATGACAAGAAGTGTTGCTGGTAGTAATCCTGAGTGTCATCATTGCTGCTAGGATCAGCACCTGCCCCTGGTGCCAGTAGCCATCACACCTCCACACTGCTCTGCATGCTTGACACCACCATCACCCGTGGGGTGCCTGCTGTCATGGGTGTCAGTGGTTCCTTCCCCCATTGGCCACAGGGTACTTGCTGCCATCCCTGTGCAGATGGCAGTGCCCAGACACACACCCTCCTCCGGAGTGCAGGCAGCAGGCTGCCTCACTGCTGCACCTGGGGGTCAACCAGCACCACCTCTCTTGGCGCTACCCCACTTGCAATGGTGGTACCTGAAGGTCCCTACTGAGCACCATCCTGGTTAGGAAGAGCTGTTAAATGGGGTGGAAGGAGCAGGATGGATTTGGGGGAGGCATTTGGAGAACCTGTTTTATCCTCCTGGTATCATCAGAGAGGTGGTCAGCACTCCTGGAGATGGGCTCTGCTCCCTCCCCTCCTGCGTGGTGTGTGGCAGGGAAGGGCAGCTTTCTTGGGAAAGCCCCACTTGGTGGAGAAAGTCTCAGCAGTTGTTTCTGGATGGCAAGTTGTTCCTGTAACTGCTCTAACGTAACTTAGCGTCATGGCAAGCTTGGTCATGTTGTGGTTCAGAGGACGGTCTCCTCCTGGCAGCTCTCCAGCAGCTATTCCACCCACAGACCATTCCCTCCATGCAACTGTCAGTGCTCCGGGGTCAGCAACACCGGATGGGATCACTGTTTAGATGTTGGCAGGAAATGCTGTGGTTTGGTAAGAGCTAATGAAAAAATCTTGTCATCATGGAGGCAGGCGTGTCACTGTAGACCTATGCAGGCTCCGTCAGAGGCTCAGTTTTCTCTCTGGGAAGCATCCGGTTCAGCCCCTCTGGAGAGACAGCCAAAGAACACCAGGGTCTACAAGACACTGCCAGAGCCAGTGAAGGAGATGAGCACTCCAGGGGTGCTCTTTGTGCCAAGTTGACAGAAGAGCTTCTGCAAAAATTCTGGAAAAAAGCTTTGGAGAGGGCTTCCAGGAAAGCTCCTGCTACCTACAATTTCTACCTGCAGCGATTTTCCTGTACGATCACACCGACACTGGCACTGTTTCACTGGAGAGCTGTATGGACACCACAGCAAGCGCTCCCAAAGCCACCCTGGGACATCATGTAGCTCCGGTCATCTGACCAGGGCGAGAGATTTCACGACAGCCAAGACCCGTCAAACCCAACCAATATGAATTCTCAAGACTACCATCCACAGCAAAAGGAAATCAAACTGGGCCACTTCAATAAACAAAAGCTTAAAATTACATCATGTCAAGCTAAAACATACAAAGCATTAAATTGAGAACATGCAAGTTATTTATATTGCAAACTGTTATATTATTAAAAGCTAATTTCATCAGACCAGCTTGCTGTCCTCATAGCCAATTGCATAGAACAAGTATTTAATTTACTGTGAAGCCTACAAAATTAAGAGTGAAGAGGCAAAGGCCACCAGATACGTGGAAGGCTTCTTTCTTCAGATGCTTCTTCATTCCTGTGCAGGAGCTCTGTTGGTATTTTTTTCCTTTGTTTTACACACCGTCCTTACACCAAGACAGAAGTGGCACCACAGTATCGCTGTGCTGTTGCAGTCCGGGTTTTAGTGCTTTGCCATGTTGACAGAGCTAGTCACTGGTTACAGCTGAAATGCCAAAATAAGGAGAAATTTCCACTGCTCCCAGTGTGATATGGGAAGTTTAGGGGATGTAGCAAGATCAAACTTTAGGCCTGTGCAAGGCTGGGGGCTGTGAGCGTAGACATGCCGGGTGCTGATTGTGTTGCCAAGCTACTATCTTTCGGTTGCCAAGCTACTATCTTCTGGTTGAATAGAAGTCTCCCCTTCCTCCCTTAAACATGTATGTGTCAGCAATAAATTACCCCAAATTCCAGCACAAACTGGCTCGGCGGCTCGGCCAGGGGCCAGGGAGCAACAGAGACTGTGCGAAGCAGCACAGTGAAAAGTTCAACGGTGAGGAAGAGGAGATACTTCATCTCTGCGACCCCTGCCCAGGACCATAGGAGCTCGCCGCCCAGACGCAGAGGGGAGGAGACCTAATTACAATAAGAAGCGAGGAGAGGCAGGGATAGATTATGTATATGTATAGGTGTTTTGTAAATATGCAATACCTTGTAACATATAAGCCAGGCAAGAGCTACAGAGGGTGCGCATGCTTGTGGCGGAGCGATCCCCCATGCGCCCAGCGCTGAATAAACATACCTACTTTACAACTTCACAGTTGTAGAGTTGGGTTTTTTTCCGCAAGACATCTTGGCACCCCTGATGGGACCCTCTCTGCTCGGCTGCCGGGACACTGCTGGAGGGTGGACGTCCTAGGTGCGCACCCCGAGCTTTTCTCGGAGGAACTCCGCTCCCAGCTGTCCACTGTGGGAGCAGACAAGGACCATCTGAATCGCGGACAAAGGTATGTTTAAAGGGTAACGGGCTGCTGGTAAGACGCGCAGAGACGTCTGGCGCACAGCGTGGTCCCAAGGGAAACCGCAGAAGGAATATCGAGACTCGGGGTTTATGGAGTGTCATTGACCACCTCGACCGACTGAATAAGTGGGTATTGGGGTTCACGGGAGTGTCACTGACCACCTTGGGATTGGTACTTGTTGCAACTTGCGAGATTCTGTCTGATTTTGAACTTATGGCAAATTGTTAATGGTTTATGATATATGCTACACGGAGGACCTAGTTGTTGTTTCATATTTTGCATATTTTGTGGTGTGAGTGGAAAGCGTGACGGGCCCTTTAAGTGTGATAGAGCGCTTGTGTGTCTGTGTGCCTGCACGCCTGCAGGGCGTGAGTGAGAGCAGCCCTGCTGTGTGTCTGCATGCCTGCAGGGCGTGAGTGAGAGGCAGCCGGCAAAACAAATGAGAAGTTTCTATCTGTTTAAATAATGCACTGTCTTTGTATGTTTTGTGAAAACATTGCATGAACCGGAGATGGGAAAGCGGATCCCTTCTCCGTTGGTTTGGGTTGGAATCTAGTGATTATTTGTGTAGAAGGAACGAATGGTCGGCACGGGGAAATGATTTATACCTGCTAGAAGGACTGTACACAACTCCTTCTGGGCAGCTGGTAGCATCAGACTGGGAACAACCAGCAGATCATACCCCCCGGGTCCGTGGGAGAATCCCCTGCTTTCTTTGTGTTCCTGCCCCCAGTAAGGGGAACTCTCACCAAGCATGGGTATTAGCAGAGCGCGTAGATTGTCAATGTAAGTGGTGTTGTGCGGTGTCGTCAGATCTCTCAGTCGAAAGACGGGAGTTGACCATTAATAAATTTGTGTGTGGACGAAATCATAAGATACCGGAACTTTGGGAAGTGAAGGAGCAAGAGTGGGAAAAGGTTAAAAGACAGTGTAGGAACCGCTATAAGTGGAGAGAAAGGATTTTGGGGAGGAGGAATAATAATGGGGAATAAGCAGGGAAGAATTATAAAGAAAAGCCCATTGGATTGCATACTCACGCACTGGAAAGACATAGCGGGGAGGGGAAGCACAGAAAGCAAGAAAATCCTGATTAAATATTGTAACCAGTGGTGGCCACTTTACAAACTGGAAGAGGAGGCTAAATGGCCACTGAATGGGACCTTAGACTACCATACGCTGCTGCAATTAATGTTATTTTTACGGAGAGAAGGGAAGTGGGATGAGGTGTCTTATGCAGATATGTTCTTTACCCTCCGGAATCACCCGGAGTGGCAGAGGGATTGTGGATTAGTTCCACCACAAGACCCTTTAGTGCTTGCCCTGGAAAAGGATTATAAGGGAGAGATGAAAGGGAAATTAAAGAGGTGCTGCTCATCATGCAGCATCGGACAGAGGTGTACAAGAATGGATAAGACTAGAAGGGCGAAAGAGCAGAGCTCAGAGGACTTATTTAAACCCCCTCCTCAGTCCCAGGAACAAGACGAGGACTTGGAGGAACAGTCCATTTCTCTGGATAGCCCAATCGCCTCCCGGACGTGGGGAAAAGCTCCCAAAGCCCTCCAAGCACCCCTCAGAGAGGCGGTGGGACCCCAGGGCACTATGCTGGTAAAGGTGCCGTTTTCTACCTTTGATTTAGAGACGTGGGAAAAGAAAGCTAAAAATTACCAAAATGACCCTGAGAGCGTGACCAGGCATTTTCGGCTTATTATAAGGCAACACAACCCTGACTGGGAGGACATGCAGCTGTTACTGGATCATTTAACCGACACCGAAAAACAGCTGGTTTTAAAGACGGCGCAAAATCTGGCAGAGGATCACTATAGGGCTACTGGGGGAGACTATAAGGAGTTCCTCCCCCTACATGATGACCCGAAATGGGATCCCAATCGGTCTGCACATGTGGAAAGATTACGAGCATACCGCGAGTGGGTTGCAAAGGGAATGGAGAGGGCTATCCCTAAAACAATAAATTGGTCAGCACTCTATGAAGTCAAACAAGGTCCATCCGAGTCCCCATCAGAGTTCCTGGATCGGCTGAGAAATACAATGCGCCGCAACACTCCCTTAGACCCGAGCTCAGAGGCAGGGATACAACATTTGGTTTCTCTGTTCCTAGAGCAAGCCACAGGGGATATTAGGAGAAAACTTCAGAAGGTACCTCCTCCTGGGGGAAGGAACTTAGAGACACTATTAGAGGAGGCATGGAGAGTATTCCGGAATAGGGAGGAGGACTACAAGAAAGGGCATAAGAAAATTCTTGCAGTGATCAAAGAAGGGGAGCAGAAAAGATCAGAACTGCCCCCACTTAAAAGAAATCAATGTGCCATATGTAGGGAATTTGGACATTGGAAAAGCGAATGTCCAGGGAGATGGAAAAATAAAGGGAAAGGAGGAAGCTGCCGAAAGCAGCAGATGCTAGCCAATTTAAACGCACAGTGACGGGGACCTGGGGAATCTACCCTAGCGGATCCGCTGGTTACAATAAAGCTAGGGAAAGAACAAAAGGAAGTGGAGTTTTTAGTAGACACCGGAGCAACATATTAGGTTCTAAATATGGATCTGATACCCTTAGAGGAAGATTATGTTATGGTAATGGGAGCTACTGGTCAAAGTGAAAAGGCATATTTTTGTAAACCCTTGAAGTATAAATTGGGAAAACAGTTAGGCATACACAAATTTCTGTATATGCCTAACTCCCCGAAAGCGTTCTTGGGAAGAGACTTACTAGAACAATTAGGAGCAACTCTTACCTTTAACGATGGAGAGATTACTCTGGAGGTAAACAACCAAGAATTTATACAGATCATGAGTTTATCCTTAACCAGTATCTCCACAGGAGGAGAGATTAGTGAGGAGATCATCAACCAAGTATATCCTGGAGTATGGGCCACTGACATACCTGGAAGAGCAAGGAATGCCCCACCTGTAGAGGTAAACCTTAAGGAAGGACAACAGCCAGTAAGAATTAAACAATACCCTTTAAAAAAGGAGGATTGGGAAGGGATCCAGATAGTCACAGAAAAGTTTTTGCAGATAGGATTATTAAAGGAGTGTGAGTCTAACTTTAATATTCCCATATTACCTGTCCAGAAACCCGATGGGTCATATAGGATAGTTCAGGATCTGAGAGCAATAAATAAAATAACAGAAGATCTCCACCCAGTGGTGGCAAACCCTTACACCTTGTTGACAAAATTAACTCCTGAGCTAATCTGGTTTACTATTTTAGACCTCAAGGGTGCTTTCTTTTGCCTCTCTCATCTCGAAGCCAGTCAGAAAATATTTGCATTTGAATGGGAAAATCTTAAGAGTGGACATAAAACCCAGTTGACCTGGACGGTGCTGCCACAAGGATTAAAAAACAGCCCCACTATATTTGGTAACCAACTGGCCAAAGACCTTGAACTATAGGAAACCCCAACTCCACCTGAAGAGGGAAAGCTGCTGCAATACGTAGACAACGTCCTAATCGCCACTAAGACAAAAGAGGCCTGCATGACCTGGACGGTAAGCCTTTTAAATTTTCTGGGGCTTCAGGGCTACCGGGTATCTAAAAAGAAGGCCCAAGTGGTGCAGAGTGAAGTGATCTATCTGGGCTACAAAATCAGTGCTGGAAAGAGAACCCTAGGACAAGCTCGGAAGGAGGCAATTTGTCAGACTCCGAGGCCACAAACAGTGAAGGAATTGCGAACGTTCCTGGGAATGACCGGTTGGTGCAGGATATGGATCTATAACTATGGACTGCTTGTTAAACCTTCATATGCGCTAACTGTCACTGAACAGAAAAATCTCCAATGGAATAAGGAAGCCATATGAGCCTTTGACTTGCTAAAGAAGGTCCTGATGTCAGCCCCAGCCTTGGGACTCCCAGACGTAAGTAAACCATTCTTTCTCTTTTCACACGAGAAACAGGGAATTGCATTGGGAATACTGGCATAAGACTTAGGCCCGTATTGTCGGGCAGTCACCTATTTCTCCAAGCAACTAGATAACAACCGCTAAAGGTTGGCCCAGATGCCTACGAGCTGTTGCAGCAGTGATCTTAAACATACAGGAGGCACAAAAATTCACCTTAGGCCAGAAAATGACTGTATTTGTATCTCACACAGTGTCTGCAGTATTGGAAATTAAAGGGGGACATTGGCTCTCGCCCCAAAGACTTCTAAAATATCAGGCGGAATTAGTGGAACAAGATGATGTGGAGATTGTAGTAACTAACATTATTAACCCAGCTTCTTTCCTGAGTGGAAACACAGGAGAACCAGTGCAACGTGACTGCCTGGAGACCATCGAGGCAACATACTCAAGCCGCACAGACCTGAAGGACAACCCTATGGAAGATGCAGAGAACTGGATTACAGATAGGAGTAGTTATGTCTTGAGCGGCAAAAGGTATGCTGGGTATGCTTTTACTACCACCCAAGAGATACTGGAATCAGGACCACTGCCTGTAGATACATCTGCACAAAAGGCAGAGATAATCGCTCTAACACGTGCACTAGAATTAGCCCAAGGCAAAACTATGAACATTTATACAGACTCAAAGTATGCCTTTGGGATAGTTCATGCTCATGGAGCAATCTGGAAGGCAAGAGGACTGCTAAATTCACAAGGGAAACACATCAAACATGGGAAGGAAATTCTGAGGCTACTGGAAGCTGTCCAACTTCCAAGAAAAATGGCAGTCATGCATATTAAGGCACACCAAAAGGTGAACTCAGAGTTGGAGAGAGGAAATGAACTGGTGGACAGAGAGGCAAAACAAGTGGCCAAAAGAGAGATAAAAATAGAGGGTGCTTTAGTCCCTGATGGACAGACTATCTTAGAAGGTAAGCCTACTTATACTAAAGAAGACCAAAAGCTTATTGCAGATCTGGAAGGATCATATAATGAAGAAGGTTGGGCTGTCACTCCCCAAGGGAAGGTAGTAATTCCCTCTTATTTGACCAGACACCTGGTAAGGGAAGAGCACAGAAAAGGACACTGGGGGGCAGAGGCCCTATACCGATATTTAGTTAGGAATTTTAGAACCAGGAATTTGTATACTATAGTAAGGCAAGTGACTCAACAGTGTGACCTTTGCCTCCAGACTAATCCTAAGAATACCCCCAATCTAGAAGTGGGCCAAATTGGAAGGGGAAATGGACCGGGACAACAATGGCAAATTGATTTTTCAGAACTTCCAAGAAAAGGGGGGTATCGATATTTATTGGTATTAATGGATACCTTTTCATGTTGGCCAGAAGTGTTCCCCACTAGAACGGTTAAAGCCCAGGAAGTGACAAAAATATTAACACAAGAAATAATTCCACGCTTTGGGGTTCCAGCAACTATATCCTCAGATAGAGGATCACACTTTATTTCAAAAATAGTTCAGCAAGTCAGTCACCATCTAGGTACAGATTAGCAACTTCACACCCCATATCGTCCCCAAACTAGTCGCCAAGTAGAGAAAATGAATCATTTGATTAAGCAGCAAATAGTGAAACTCGGTCAGGAGCCAAACCTGGCCTGGCCCCAGGCTCTCCCTCTGGCACCTTTGTGCATATGAGCAAAACCGAGGGCCAAGAAGGGGTTAAGCCCTTTTGAAATGTTATATGGCAGACCTGAGGCGGTGCAAAAGGGAATGTCAATGCAAACTGGGGAGGAAACTATGACTTCATACATGATAGCATTAGGCAAACAACTTAACAAAATTGGGAAACATGTATTTGGAACTCGGGGTAGAGGGTTAGATGGACCGGTACACGATATACAGCCTGGAGACTATGTGTATGTTAAGTCTCTTGCAGAAAAAACCTTGGAACCACAATGGGAGGGGCCGTTCCAGGTGCTGCTTACGACATTTACTGCAGTGAAAATTAAAGAACACACGTCATGGATACATCATACTAGGGTCAAGAAGGCTCCTAAACAATGCTGGGAGGTGAGAGAAACTGGACCATTAAAACTCAAACAAAAACTTTTATAAACAACAAAAAACATTGGATTTAGAACTCGAAATGATCAACCGTGAGTTTGAACTGTTAATATGTTTTAGTGTTATCCTTCTTGCCTGTGCCCAGGAACCCAAAGATTGGCCTGGGAATCACACCCAGAAAAATCATGCCATGATGATGATGGATGTGGACTCCACCGACGACAACTGGAATCCTTAACACAATCCTTCACCCAGTAGTAACTCTATTGATGTCTGTAGTGGCTTTGTCGACCCTTACTGTAGCTATATATATGGAATCGGAGACTTATAAAACATTTACAAGTTATGTATGAGGCTTTATATCATAATCTGAGTTTGAAAAGACTAAAGTAGACTTTACTAACACGTGAATTAATTATAGAAGTGAGTTGTAGGATAGTTTGAGTAGTAAAAGAATTTATTAAGTAAAAAGAAAAGGGGGGGATTGATATGGGAAGTTTAGGGGATGTAGTAAGATCAAACTTTAGGCCTGTGCAAGGCTGGGGGCTGTGAGCGTAGACATGCCGGGTGCTGATTGTGTTGCCAAGCTACTATCTTCCGGTTGCCAAGCTACTATCTTCTGGTTGAATAGAAGTGTCCCCTTCCTCCCTTAAACATGTATGTATCAGCAACAAATTACCCCAAATTCCAGCACAAACTGGCTCGGCGGCTCGGCCAGGGGCCAGGGAGCAACAGAGACTGTGCGAAGCAGCACAGTGAAAAGTTCAGCGGTGAGGAAGAGGAGATACTTCATCTCTGCGACCCCTGCCCAGGACCATAGGAGCTCGCCGCCCAGACGCAGAGGGGAGGAGACCTAATTACAATAAGAAGCGAGGAGAGGCAGGGATAGATTATGTATATGTATAGGTGTTTTGTAAATATGCAATACCTTGTAACATATAAGCCAGGCAAGAGCTACAGAGGGTGCGCATGCTTGTGGTGGAGCGATAAACATACCTACTTTACAACTTCACAGTTGTAGAGTTGGGTTTTTTTTTTCGAAAGTCAAGTGCTCTGCAGAGACCATTATCAGTTCCTTTTGTCAATAATACACATTGTATGAATACATTTACATGGGAATTGGGATCCTGCTGATTTATGTATATTCAAAGTCAAATATTAGGCTTCTTTCTGCAGCTCGTGGGATGCCGTGAGATTCACAGGAAGGAGCCTGAAGGGATCAGGGTGCTAGGTCCCTCCCTTATAAAGAGTCAAAAAAACATGCAAAAAGGTCAGGAAATTAGACTCAAGGTGGATCAGAAAGCCTGGCTTCCCCCTTTCTGAAGAAAAAAACCTGCAGAATTAGGAAGCAGAGCAAAGGGAGCCAAAACACAGCAGGAGCTGTAGGGAACCGACTGCAGTCAATTTACTGCAAGGGGGTTGCATAAAATAACAGGTGTTGGGGAAGAGAGAAAAGGGAAAAAAGCAGAGAAATCCTTCAGAAGGGTTTATTAATCACTGTACACATGGGTGGATTACAGCACTGGCACTATGGCCACACATAATACACTAGATTTTGAAATCACACCCAAGTGGCAAATCTAGTAGTTTTTTAAATTACGTTTTGAAAAGGATCTGGCACAAGGAGCACAAAGAGGTACAAGGAGGTAAAGGAAACTTAACCAGCACTGTTTTCTACACCCAGATCTGCCAAGGACAACGCTGCTTTGCAGAGGAAACGTCCCTTGCAGTTCAATGTTTTATCTCTCAATCCTGCCCCTTCCTCACATCTCCCATTAGGATCTCAGTGTCATGGAAGAACAAAGATTAAGTGAAGATTAAGAACATTTAAATGAAGATTAAGAACATTTAAGTGAAGATTAAAGATTAGGAGCAAAGAGTAAGTGAAAAGTCCTGAGCAGAAAACACCCATTCATGGCAAGGAGCCCCTGTAATAGCTCCCAAAGCAGCATTTTCACTCTGTCCAACAGCAGGAGTTACGTATAATCCCCAAAATCGATCCCAAGTAGAGCAGAGCGGCTCATGTCTACACGGTTCAGGTCTCTGGAGCAGACTGGGCTGCTCTTGCTGCTTCAAAAATCATCTCTTGGTGATAACCTTTCAGCGGTTCCCAAGCTGGGCAAAGTACTAAAGTCCATCCATAGGTCCTGCTGCTGCTGCAGTAAGGTGGATTTGCTGTTTGGACTGCCACCATTCACATTAGCCATGTCTTTGCTAATCGAGATCGACCTTTTGGTGTTAATATTTTCAGACTTATTTTCAACGGGTAATAGACAAAGGACAAAATGAAAAAACAAAGGCGAAAGTTCCTTAAATTCCTGATTTCAAGTGCATTTGAACATTGTTAAATAAATCCACCAACACAGTTTCTTCCAGGATTGGTGGAGTGAAAGTCACCTGATATATTTGATATGTTTTTATCAGTATTTTTCTGTTCCTGATCAGCTGTCGTGTCAAATTAGCAAATTACATGCTAATGGAATTTGTACAGACTGGGCACAGTACAAACGCAATAGCTCTTGTAAAACATGTTGAAAAAATGAAAGGTTTTTATCCTGTGCCATTTAAAGCTGCTGAGCAATAACGATGAACCATCTAAGATCAGCTTCGAATGACTAACAGATATCATATGTAATTTCAGTAAAGGAAAAATCCACTCCTATGAGTAATACAAGATGAGGAAACATGATTATTTTGACAAATAGATCTTTATGATGTAAAAGGCAAATAGCGATGTTCACTTGGAGGTTGCTAATACTTTGGCATTTGCTTACTGAATTGCAGCCTATAAAAAAATTTGCACTTCCAAAAGTTATGAAAAGATGGAGTTTTTTCAGCACACTCTGATTCCAACGTGTCTGCAGCTGCAGAGCCAACCTGACAGCTCCTGGCTCCCGCTCCGCCTTCTCTTCCCCCTGCAGCGCCCTGCACAGCATGCCAACACACTTACTAGAGCGCACAGAAACCACATTAGGGAGTGAGCCAGCTCAAAAATAATTAGTGAACTGGCGTTAGATGGCTATGCTGCCAAGGGTGACGGTCCAGTTTCTCCAACAGCTTTTCAGTGGCAGTGTGGGTGTGAGCTCCACCACCATCTTGCTGCACCACTTCTTCCCGGCTGTGTGCTACCCAGCACTGTGCCAGACCAAGCACTTGTGCAGTTCTTTGCTGGAAGGGGATCGTAGAACCGATCCTGCTAAGAATAACCTTTTTTCCCTAAGCACCAGCTCATCTTGCTGCTGAAAGAGCGGATGGAAATGAGCACAGGGAGGACAGTCACTGCTTGAACTCAAGTCATGTCTGAACATGCTCTGAAACTAGAGGGCATGACCTGAGCTGTTTGTAGATTTTGAGGGGTCTCTTCTGAGGACTGAGTTGAACCTGAAGATGACGTAGCATGTGTGAGACTCTGCTAGTTTAACTGCACAAGTGTTTTTTTATAAAATCTTACAGGAACGTGGTTGTGGAGAACATGGTCGCGAGTCCCACAAATGCATATTCACAT
Organism: Athene noctua; assembly: GCF_965140245.1. Classification (NCBI taxonomy): domain Eukaryota; kingdom Metazoa; phylum Chordata; class Aves; order Strigiformes; family Strigidae; genus Athene; species Athene noctua. The sequence continues at coordinate 1,758,230 of NC_134044.1, read as the reverse complement.
GATAGACATGCAAGCTGGAAATGGCCCAAGCAAACCAGAAAGCAGCTCTTAAATCCAATTGTGCTCCCCATGCAAAGGGAGAGGAAGGGCTCATCTCTGGGTGCCTCTGGGAGCGGGGAGATAATCTCACACATCTGCGTCACTGTTGCAGAGACCAAGAATAGTGGGCTCAGATGTTTGCAGAAAGGTAGATTTGCTTCAGCAGCTCTTGGTTGACCACATTTAAATGTGAATAGAAAGGATCAGAGCTGTCCCTTTTCCGCTGAACCTCGTTCTCCTGCATTTTCAGGAGCATTGGGGGTGCCCACCACCACTGGGATAGGGGAGCTGCAAGAGGCCCTCGCTCCTCGCAGACTCCAGCCGATATATCCCCGGTGGTGGCTCCTCTGTCCAGCTGGTGAACGGGAAGCTCGAGGAGGGGTGGGCAGACCCTGCGGGTCAACGCCTGGTACTTCAGTGAGTGCTGAGGGCACAGATTTGGCTTCCACAGTCACAGGACCCTCTCTGAGGGTCAAGGACTGCCTAGCTTTATAAATACAGACCAAGGGCTGGAAAACAAATGGCCATTAACCTTTCTGCCACAAAAGCGAACCAAAGGAGATTCTCTGTAGAGCTCAGGTGCTTTCAGTCAAAACTCTCTGCCGCACATTTTTAGGTGAGTGTTACGGTTTCTAAACACAGCCCAGAACTTGGATGTCATACTCCTGAATATTAGCCAGCTTTGACAGCTCATGTCAGATGTCTCTCCCTGCCCCTTCAGTGCAAGATGCTCCTTCTCCCCCTTCTGTCACAAGCAGCATATAGGGAAAACTGATTTTTCTTGAGTTCTTATGGATGCAGTAAACATGGTGTTGCTTTCTGTGACTACATCCTTCCACCCTTGCCTATGACTTTGTACAGTGCAGAGTATCACTAACTGTGCTATAACACCAGCAAAGCATTGAGATGAAACCATTGAGAAGTGGCATTTTAAAAAGCTGCAGTACCTTTAAATCAGCAAAAGCTGCAAAAATACTGTTCACCTTCCTCTTTGGTTGATAAGTTCATCTTTGTGTTCTGGGGCTGGGAGGGAGAAGGAAAGCAGCCAAGCAGCCTCCAGCTTGTCTCTTCTCATGAGTCTCAAAGCTAATAGAAACGGAGCTGGAGTCCCCCTGGGCATTTCAGGAGTCATCACCTGGAAATCTGCATTGCCGGAGCTGCTTGCCACACAGCAGAGCTTGCTGACATTTAAAGCTGTCAGTCAAATTGCTGTCTTCACCTTGCAGATTGTTGCCAACCTGCTGTCTGGCGTTTTCTGTTTTACTGCTCGAGCACATTGCTGCCAGCTCTTAAATCTATGGGGCAAATGGTACTGGGAATAACCTCAGGAGCAAAAAAGTCCACAGATAAAAGAGGTACTGAGCTGTTCAGCGTTCTGCCTCGCTGCTCATTTAACAGCCCAAGTGCAGGGAGTGCAGAGCATTATCCCAATTCTCACTGTACAGAAAATGAATTTAAGGGAAGAAGACTAATTGCTGCTGGTGTGTCAGATGGTTACGGGAGCAGTCGTGCAGTGGGAGTGCATCCCTCAGTGTGTGGGGTGACCCTTGCACTGGTACGATGAGTTCTGTCTCCAGACTTCAACCCTAGCGCAGTGCCGTGGGGTTTCAAGAGTGTTGAATAAGTCGGTACTTTGCTTAAACTGAAGGGGTGTATTTTAAATCATGGCAGCCCACTCCATCTGGGTGTCCTTGTTTTAGTACCTGCACAGCCAGAGCCACGCTGACCCTTTGGGGATGATGGTGCTTCACTCGTGCTGCTTCTTTTGCCGGGGTGAAATAAAACAAGTGTGACAACAGCCATTGACAGCCGGATTGCCTGCGATGGAGAAAAAGGTGTTTGTGTCTCTCCTCACAGTCGCAGTGGTACGTGTTTGATGAAGGAACCATTCAAGGACTGAGCAAAAATGACTGTCCGGTGATGCTATGCTGCCCTCACGCGGGTGTTTTAGAAATAGCCCCCTCTTCAACCTGCACTAAACTATTGAAACTCTTGGGCACCTCCTCCAAGAAAGCCCTCTGCAATCACAGTGATTTTTTTTTTTAAAAAAAAAAGCGTTTCCACGGCCCGCGCGGCCTGTGGAGGGTGAGGTCGGGGGAAAAGAGGAGACCCTGGCCTTGGCCGCGGCCTCGCCCGGCCGGGCAGGCAGGACCATCTCTACCCGGCGCTGGAGCTGCTTCTGGTGGGGTCCCTCGCCAGGCTGTGATCGTCCCCGGGACCGAGCAGCTGCCGAGCCCGGGGCGGGGGGGGACCGACCACGGGCGACCGCCCGCCGAAAGCGGCGGCCGGCCCGGCGCGGAGGGGGCGAGGCCTCCCGGTGCCGGGCGGCGGAAGGAGGCGGGGCCTGGCGCGCGCGCGGGACGCGTCACTTCCTCTGCGGAGAGCGCTGGCGCCGGGGACGGTTGGGTCGGGTCGGCGCGGCGGTGGCGGGGAGCGGTGCGGCGGGACGATGAGCGACAGCGGGGAGCAGAACTACGGCGAGCGGGTAATACACGGAGTCTGAGTGCGCTACCCGGCCGGGCCCCTCGTCCTCCTCCCCGCCCCTCTCCGGGCGGCGCGGTCGCCCCCGTGTCCCTGTCCCACGGCCTGGGCGGAGAGGGTGGCGGAGCCGCCGCAGGAGGGGCCGCCGCGGCGCGGCGAGTGAGCAGGCCCCGGCGGACCGGACGCGCGGGAGGGAGGCCCGGCAGGGCTGGGGCTTGGCGGGGGAAGATGGCGGCTGGCCCGGCCGGGGAGGCGGTGGGGGCGCGCGGCGGGGACGCTCTAGCTGCCCGCCCGCCGGCGCGCTCCATGGTGAGTCTGCTCGGCGCCATCTTGGGCTGGTGACCGGGCGCGCCGGAGAGGGACAAAATGGCCGAGGGTGGCGGGGCTGCGTGTCCCGGCCCCTGCCGCTGCGCCCCCGCCCGCGTGTCTCTCCCTGGCGGGGCTGCCTTATTCTTGTCCCGAACGTGGTGGGGCGCGGGTTGTGGCAGGGCCGGGCGGCCGCTGCCAGCTTCCACCGCGGTGGCGGCGGGGGCCGGCCGGCCCTGCTCCCCCGTTCCTCCCGCAGCAACGCTGCAGGCTCGAGGCCCTTCAGGCCCCTCCGACCTCGCAGCCGGGCTGCGGCGGTCTCGGCTGCTACCGTGGTGCCTCGTCCTCCATCCCCCAGCCCTGTTCGGTAACCAGTGGGTAGGGAAGGAAAATCCCGAGCCGGTAGTAGTCTGAGCCTTTGTTATACTCTCTCCAAAGCTGCATTGCAGTTCACTTCTGGTGAATTACTTTGTAAACTGAGCTCCGATTCGCTATTCCTCGCGCTTGCTTGTAATATATTAACTCTACTTCTTGATGTAGTAGCAGCATTGCATCCAGGTGTCTTGGTCTCAATTGAATTTAAATGTGACTGCAATAGTCGAAGGGTTAAACCTCAAACTGAACGCTCGCGGTGCTAGGGCGATATCTTTGTGTTGTGAAATTTGCAGTAGATGTTCTCTTAAACTGCATAGTTGCTACAAGACGTTACTGTTACTGTCTGGATGGAATTTTACTAATATCGCAGTAGATGACTCGCTAAGCTTCACGTTTGTAATGTACATCTGCAATACAGATTACCTATAGTTGGCTTTTCTTTAGTGAATCAGTCTTGTTTTCCTTTGAGGTCTTTTAATTTTTACTGCACGGGTTAATACTGTGTTTGGGGATATTTTTTCATCATAAGTCTGTAAGCTTTTAACTTAGTGCAGCATCAGAGTCCATTCTCGGGGGTAATAGTTTAAATTTTAAACCTTCACTGGAGTCGGCAAAATTACAGGGAATCTAATAATTCTTAGCACAAAATTGCAGTGTCCTTTGAAAATGGCTTTTTCTTATTCAGATTCACTAGAATAAGCTTTTATAGTGTTTTTATACTTCAGGGTAGGTTAGGTTAGAAAAATTTGGTCTCCAGGAAGCTAAAAATGCTAGATTTCAGCTAGAACGCTGAAAGACTGGAATTAAAGAATAAACTTGTAGTACCCCTATTGTTACCTTTTCATTGAGGTCTTCATGTCACTCTTACAGCTAGTATATTTTTAGTGAGGCAGTATTACTTCTGACTTGCTCAAGCTGGATTTCTGTGTGTTGTTAGTCTCTTAAAAGGTTGATTTAATTGCTATTGTGCAAGTCAGACTGAAAAACAGTTTAAGACTGCAGCCTAACTTTAGTTGCCGGGATAACCTGCGTTGTATTTTCAATCAGAATGAGTGGAAATGTTTAAACCTTTTATAGCAAAATCTTTTTGAAACATAATTGTGCAGGGTATGATAGGGCAGCAATTACTGTCCCACCTGCTTTTTTATTTTATCTTTCCTGTACTTTTATTTTAAAAAAAAAGAAATCATGTGCAGGCAGTCTTCACCAAGGCTTGAAATGAGCTATGCCTGAACTTTTGTGATTCGTAAATAGGTAAGTTGTATGCAATGTACATGTTTGTAAATCTGAAAGATAAAATCAGAGCTACAAGCCTGCTATTTCAGACTAGATCAGGGAGTGGCTTTTTGAATGCTGTTGCCAGTGTTATTTATGACATTTTTGCTTACTTAAGGCTTATATTTTACGGAGTCAATGGCTTTCTACTTTTTCAAGCTGGAACTGCTAAAGTCTCTGCAGAGTAAAAACAGTGTTTGGATAAATAATCTAGGATATGACTTTACAACTGTCTGTTAAGCTGTTCCAAGTCCATGCTGCCAACAAGAATTGTGCTCCTGAAAATGTGTTCCTGCTTTCTCCCTAGTGCTAGTGTTTGAGTAGTCAGTCAGATCTGGGAATTAAATCAGCTGAAATTTTTTTTCTGATTCCATTTCCAGCTGTATTGGTTTTGCAGGCTAGACTTGATTGTGTAGCCACGAGTCCTTATGTCATCATTGGGGATGAAGAAGAAATACCAGGTGCTTTTGCAAGTAATGGGACTTACTGTTTCAGCAGCAACACAAACTTCAGCTGGTTTATGTCACAGTTAAAAAATCACCAGTCAGTTCTCTTTTACAGTTTACACTCCATAGTGGGATTAAACTCTGGAAGCTTTTTTAACTGAAGAGACTATAAATTATTAAATGTTACCAGTACTTCAAATGGTGGAATATACTTCAGGTGCTGTCAGTATGCTGCAATTGCTACATTTTCCCAAGTCACTTTTGTTTTCATTCACTGAAATTGTACTCACTGAAGTGTATGTGATTCAGGCATGGAAGGGTTGGAAAGAAGACTAGTTAAAAGAAAAAACACTGAGTCTCATCCTGTGAGTTAGTTAATAGTGATAACTTGGTGTGGGTCTGATCAGAAACTATTTAATACAGTAGTCAGGTAATTTTTTATCAGAGTAACTGTTTGAATGGTATAAATGCTCAATTTATAGTTCTACTTGCAAGGTACTTAACATGTATATTTAAAAAAAATGTGGATTTTATTACTAAATTGTGGAAGAAGGTCTAAGGAAGCAGTTTGAGGAGGTTAGAAACAATCTGATAGCTTGATGCCACCAAAAGTGTAGGTCTTCATTCTCTGTGTTCCTCCTTCATCAGCTGGCACTTGATCTGACTTCTTGGTAGGCTGATTCAGTACCCTAAACTGTCAAAAGATAGTTTGGGTTTTGCTGATGTTTCCTGCCAGCTTGGTGCCCTGAATGGGCCCACAGGGTCAGCAAGTGGCAGAGGGAGTGGGAGGAAACTGGGCTTCTGTGCTCCTGTTCCGTTAGCTTGTTTTTTCAAAACACATTTTTGTCTTTTTGGCGGAGTTTGGAAACTGTTGTGGAAAGGGGTTGTTCTGCTTCCCCTTGGAGTGGACTACAACCCCCACAACCAGCAGTGATCATGTGCTTCAGGGGAAAGAGGGAAAAGCTGTTATTTTCCTGTTGGCTCAGTGGCTAATTCATCAATAGAGAGGTTGAAGGAGTGTGAAGTTAGCACGATTACACCTCGAAGAAATCTGACTGCAGGTTTGATAATGTGTAATGTGAGGCTGCACCCTTCTTTAGGAAAATAAGTGGAAATACATAGGCTTATAGACATTTAGGATTTAAAAAATGCTAATAATTATATTTCCAAGAATCTTACATTAACTGAAATTTGTAACTTGTATTTCTGTGAGGAAAGGCAGGATCTCAGAAATGCAAAGAGCACGTGGTTCTCACAGACCTTACAGCCACTTCTGTGCATGGAAACCTTTTTTTGTCTACTGCACCCCAAATAACCCTGCTGTTGTAATATTCCTTGTTTATAGAGTGGATAACCATAACACATCTTTATGAGTGTGCTTAGAGGTGTTAAAAATATAATTCCTACAGTATTATGCATTGTTCTTAATATGCTTAAAGTATGGAAAGAATAATTTGGAAACCACAAGCCTGGACTTCAGAGCTTCCACCTGAATTCCAGTAATGCCTGATGAAGGGGAAGAACTGTTGGTAAGGATCAAGGCATCTGGTGGTTTTAAAAATCCACACTTCACAGAATCAAGTTAGAAAAAAAGTGGTTATTTAATAGTGAACACCAGTCTTGATCTGCTTACCAGCAGTGTTTGAATATAGGTAGGATAAAGAAGGTTGTTTCTTCTCTTTTCTTCCACGTGTCATGACAGGAGCCTATATTGGCATTTTTAAGAAAATTCAGAGCAAAAAACCAAGAAGTCGAAAAAGAAAATGTATTAAGAAAAACAAAATAGTTGCATAGTAGAAATTCCAGTTGAAGTAAGTTGTGTGAGTGGCTCGTGTGAACCCTCAGTGGGTGTTGGTATAATGGGGCATAAACTAAGTTCGGAGTGCTGCAGCAGGTTCCTGGTGCCTGAAATTTTGGGCAGGGAGGATTTCATGGGAGTTCAGGGTGCGGAGGGCAACAACTTTAACATTTTAGGCGTTATTACCAGTATTAGTAATATCTAGAGCAGGTGAGATGCAGTGAATTCCTTTGAGGCTGGAAATAATAAAGAAGTGACATAATGCTGTAAAGTGTGGTAGAGTGAAGATAAAGGTTCTGAAGAAGGATGATCTGGAAACAAAATGTGGATGTTTAAAAACTGGCAAATGTTTTAAAGTCCAAAGGAGCTGGATGAAAATAAGCCAACTGTTTAATTTTCTGATTTAGATAGACAGTTGTCCTACAGTTTTTTCTTCCTAAGTTTCTTCTCAGATCCTAGGTGTCCAATTTCCACATCAATCTTAGCAAAGATCATAAAAAACAAACAAAAAAGTCAAATAGATGAAGACTTCAGTAATTTGTTTATGCTAATAGCATTTCTCTACTGATTTTCTCAAAGCTTATTGACTTCTGAAAAACCTGAAAAGGGCATGGGGTATGTTCATGTGCAAGATCCTCCCTGCTGTTTCCATCCCATCCTGCATTTCTTGTGTCCTGAAAAGTATTAGACCATCTGTATTTGGACATGGCTCCTTCTGTCTAGCCTGAATCTGTCAAGAGAGTTATGTTTTGTGAATGGAAGTATTTTTCCTCAAACGAAGAACAACCTTAGTTTTGATTTTTTTTTTTAGCCCTTCTTCAATCTTGCTTTGTCTAACTCTTTTTAAGAGTTGAAGACTTCTTATGGATAAATCGGAACTCATCTCCATGGACTATTTTCTTTCAAAGGTGGTAATGAGTAGGTTAAATTTGTTATTTGTAACTTAAATTAGTTCACAGTATTTGCATTGCCCTTTGCAGGGTTAGTATATGAGGTGGCTATGGTTTATAACACCTCCTTAAACATTTTGACAGAAGAATATGGCCTTGACCAACTTTGCATTATTTCTGTTGCTCTTGAAAATCTGCTTTATACTGCAAGTTGTCTTCCTCCTGCCCCCCCCCCCCCTCCCCGTACCGTATTGTAGGCAATTGTAAATAGCTAAACTTTGTTTTAAGTCATAGGGATGTGGTTTAAGCATGGTTAAATTCTGGGTTAGCAAATGAATTTCTGAATGCTTAGTAAGGAGTGCCTCATGAGTGTTCAGGTTTAAGAGACACTACAAAAATAAAACTCTTTTGAGAAAAATCTGGTACTTTGTTGTTAGTGAGCTTTCTTGATCAGAATTGACACAGAATTTAGAATTGTTTGGGTTTAGTTAAATATAGATTTCTACTGCTTAATTTTAAATTTTCTCTAACATCTTGAAATAAAGAATACAGTCTAGTGTGTTCAAAACAAATGTTTAAGACATGACTTAAGCATTATACTGATTAAAAAGATACATATATAAAGTTGAAAATGCTAATTAGGTTATATCATTACCAAATAAGATTACAAGTAGAGAATAGAGTAGATTTAGTATTGTTCCAGAACAGTGTTTGAGTGTGTTTCACAAAATAGCATTTTTGGTTGGTAAAAAAATATGATTTACTTGGAAGCATGAAGGCTGCATATGTAATCACACTTGTGCAGGCAGAGTAGGTGTGAGTGTGGTCATAAACCTTCGAACTAGGCCTTCTAAACTGCGAGACTGTCCCAAAAAGTAACATAATTGTAAGTCATTGAAAGACAAACTGTGGTGTGCTTTCAGCTTTCAAAAAGCACATCAGTTAGTTGTCTCTGGCCGCCAGCAGGGACCTTACTTAAGTCGCTTCTTGTTGATTTTGTCTAAGCGTGTGGCTGACAGTGCAAAGTATTTGAAAATTCCTAATGCTGAATTCGTTAGTAGCTATTCAGTTGATCCACTGTGCATTTGCTATTAAATATAGACATAATTAGCGAATTCAGTTACTTAGTACTAAGTTAAACTGAATTGACTGAATCTGTTTATGAAATAGTAAGGCATTTTGGTAGATTCAATTCTTGAACTGCATATATAGTCCACAAAACATTTTTTTTTTCTAGTTTCAGTTTTGGCACTAGATTTTATCCTGGAGTTTTTAAATATTCTTCATCCTGTTCTTTTTCTATTAAGGTTAATGTTGAAGAAGGAAAATGCGGAAGTCGCCATTTGACAAGTTTTATAAATGAGAATTATTTGAAGCTCAGGAATAAGTGAAGCTGAAATTTGAAAAAAAAGAAAGTGAATGCATGCTAATTATCAGACCAGAAGTCCCACTTGTAGAATATTGAGCAATTTGTGTGAAGTGGGGAAGATGAAAGAAGTCAGAATTTGAAACGGAAGAATGAAGAAAAGGAATAAAAATGAAGTTAAGATAAGAAGTAATCTGGAATCTGAAAGCACTACGCTAAGTAATTACTAGTCTGTTTATGTGTCCCTGTATATTTTGCTAAACATGCATGCATTATCTGTTTAATAGCAAAAGTATATGCAGGGTAAAGAAGTGTCTACCAGGGAAAAAAAAAAAAGTTCTTAAAAATCTAGGCAGTTCTAATGCCAACTGCCCGGACACATAGATATGAATTTTTACCATTTATTTCACTGGAGCTTGTTTACAGACCTTAGGTAAACGAGAAATTGTGTACAAATTAGGCTTTCAATATCTGCGTGCAGGAATCCCGTTCTGCTTCCAGAAGCGGAAGTGCTCATGGGTCTGGCAAGTCGGGGAGGCACACCCCTGCAAGATCTCGATCTAAGGAGGATTCCAGGCGTTCCAGGTCAAAATCTAGATCCAGGTCTGAATCCAGGTGAGTTTACTTCTTTTACCTCTTCCTCCTCTTCACAAGTCAGATGATTATGTCAAAGGTGAACTGAAACCCAGTTTTGCCCAATTCTGTTTCCAGAGATAACTGGTGATCTTGTGGATACGGAATACAAAGGGGGGGGGCGGGTGTGATTTCAGGATTTGAAAAGCTAAACTATCAAGTTAAATCTTTCTGCAGCTTTTCCTAATAACTGGTCTGCTACATAGGCTTGTGTCTCTGCTGATACCTCAGTTTGGAGGTGGCCTGCCTTTTAAGTTGTAGAATAATGGTTAGCTTCTGAGCATGAAGCATGAAGAACTCAAAATCTTAGTTTTTCTGTGCATTAAGAAGAAATAGGTGCATCAGCAAATTTTCCACGTTAAGGTCACCTTAATGTATTATGTGTTCTCACTGTAAGCAGTGATGTTTCTGGAGGACTTAATGGTACCTTCCGTTAAAAAGAATCAGCAGAGATAAATGTGAATTTCAACAGACACCTGTCTGACCTTTTAGATGTATATTAATTTAACTTGAAAATTAACAGGCTGGAAAGATTTAAAGATTAGACAGCTTTCCAAGTGCTCAAAAAAAGTTGTGGAGAAAGTAGCTTGCTCCTTGTATTTGTTATATGATGACACAAATTAACACTGTGAAAATGCCTTTTGCACTGTGTTGCCTATTCTTATACACATCTGCTAAACAAGCTGTGTGCAGTGACAGAATTCCTCTTGAAACTGTTGGCAGACGTAACTGAGACAGAATATGCTGATAGTCTAGAAATGAGGCTGTAAATGTCACTGCTAGCCACTTTATGTTGGCTTTACCAGGTGTGTTGTGTACGAGGTACGTATTTAACAAAGAATGGAGAGGCAACAAAACCTGTAAATGGGTGAATGACATTATTAAGTCTAGATAATTGAGTGCTGACTACATGTGTTGATAGTTTTACTCATTTGTAAGCATTCAGGTTAAAAAACTGGGGTTGCCAGTTGAGCTGTTCACAATATACTTTTTATGTGTATAAGCAATGAATTAGGCTTCCCAAAGCCTGGGGGTCAGGCTGGAGGAAGGATGACAACAGTGGAAGATATTGTGCTATTAGCAATCACCCGTGATGGAAAACACTATCAAATACTGTGTGTAGGTCTCTTTGCAAGATCAAAGTGATAAGTTTGAAAGGCTTTTGTGAGAAGGAACATACTTAGGAAACTTTGACAGCAGAGGAATGGGCTTGGGTTTTTTGTGTACTTCAAGCAGTCACAAGTGTCAAGTCATGCACTTGGCTATCCCTGCAGTGCAAGAACAAATATGTCAAATTAAATTAATAAATACTTGGTAGAGTAATACCACTTTAGAGAGTATGAAATTAGAGTGACCTCTGGAATTGCTAGTAGTGAGTGGTTCATAGGACAGCTCAGGAAGGGTCCAGTCCAAAATACTGCTCAAGGCAGAGTCAGCTCTGGGCTCAGACTAAATTCTCAGGGCTTTATCCAGTTGGGTTTTGAAAACCTCAGAGGAGACTGCAAAACACCGTTGGGGAACCTTTTAATTTTAAAGTAACAAGCAAGTTGTGACCCAGCCCAGCATGTCCTTCTGCACCTTAATCCATAACCTCTAGGGATTCCATACTCTTTAAAAAACCACCATATTCCTCACTTGGAGAATAACCATAATACTGTATAAGAATGCAGTCACACATTGTGTAAAATGCTGGATGAAGCAATTACAAGATCTAGAATTTGAGACACCCAACAAATTCTCTTACAAGAAATCACCCTTTAAATAATACCCTGGCAACTGACTTTACTTTTTGGTGAACAAAAGTAGAAGCTTATGACTACCATGGCTTCCTGAGCATTTAACAGCTGTCTTGAAAATGCCCATAGCTGGAAATATATTGCAGAGTTAGAGTGTGTTCATTAGCAAGTTTGAGCAGAATTGTGTCAAGACACGTATTTAGAACCAACATACTTGCATCACTTTCAGTGCTGTCACACGTTTGGATGTGATTACTAGCAGGTCATCTAACTCTGGCTCTCACCAGAGAAATAACCTTGTGAGAATTTCTGTATTTCTTGGCAGTTTCTGTTGCAAGTGTATTTTTGAGTTACCAGCTTTATAAATTAAACTTTGATTTGGGAACAAATCTGTGTCCTGGTGTATTTATCATTTGGGGTGTGGATATACTTGATTTAAAAATCTGCTTTTGTTGAAGTTTTTTCATCAGTAGCATAGCAAACTTGTAATCTTCGGCTGATTGTGAAGTCTAAACAATTCTTAACAAAGAAATGGGATTTTCAGCTGTGATGGCTTTGCAGCAAAGGAAAGTAATGGCAGTATGACATTTAAGGCAGCAATATATGCAAGTGCCTGTTTAAACCTTTTTCTCTCACATAATGGATTGTCTGGTTTAGTAATGTCCACCTCTGTTCACTGTAACGGGTGCATTCTGTTACCTGGAACCATCAGTTCTGTGTTTGCCTTCAGTTTTTTTCTGCGTTAGAGGTTGAAATGTGGCTGTGCATACGTGTTGAACTTCTTTTTTTATTATTATTTCTGTCTGTCTTTACTGTCTTCCCTGCCTCAGGGAAGTTCTCTCTTGGTTTTTTTTCCCTTTTTGTTGCCAAAAATAATTTATTCTTTCTGAATACATAGTTAGAAGTATTGTAGTAGGACATGCTGACATAATTTCTTCTGGACACATACACCTGTTTCAAGTTTAGGAAGACAGAACTTAGCTGGCTCGCTTCTGAAGAGGTTGAAGGCATTTTTTGAAGGAGGCGTGTAATGTACAGGATGTATATCGTGCAGTTTGGCTGTCTGGTGACACTTAGCTAGTGAGAAATCCTGACTGTGGAAGAAGCTGTTAAATGCTCAGGAGTTAAAACCGGTTCAGATTAAGAGCTTCATTCCTGTCAGCATAGTGATGGTGTTACATGGTTGTGCAATGATGGTAGCTTGCGGTCTCAGGGTCTCAGTGAGTACTTAACTACCTTCGCTTCCACAAATGAGAGGAGGGACATTTAAGACACAAGAGTCTGAAGATTAACAATTTATGATTAAGAGCCTTTGAATACTAAACTGTTTATTGCACTTCTGAGCCTTGCAGCGATTTTCTTTGTAGTTGTGTGGAATGCAAATTAATCAATGACTGCTATTAGCAGGCCAAGCTCAGGTGTCATATTCCAGTTTAACTGCCTGCTCATCCTTTCAGCTAAGGTTGTGTTGGGAGGGCTGAGGGTTTAGTAGAAGGAATTGAACTGTTTCAGAACCTCATCTCCCCAGACTGAGTGCTGTCAAAAAACATTTCTGGGACTGTTCTGAGGAGGCCTGGGCTGAAATTAGTGAGCAGTTGCACCTTTGACTAAATACACTTGAAGTGTGAACATATAGACATTAATGAACAGCTAATGTTAAATAACTGCTGAAATACCAGAAAGTAAATAAGCCTACTACAGCTTAATTTCTTCAGTTGTGTTAAACTCTGTTTCAGGAGCATTTGCCAGACTTCTGTGCTTGCAGTTATGCACTGTGTAAAAAGTGTATTTACTGTTCAGTGTAGCAGAAGTGTGCACCTCAGCAGTCGTGTATACTTTATGTTGTCATATTTACCTCTGTTCCCTTTTTCTGTTGTCTTTAAAAGAAAGCCACCCCAGCTATTTTTACTTAAATGCTACTCTGAATTTTCTAAGCATATACTGTGTCAAACCAAGATATCCTTCTTAGAGAAAGTTAAAAGCTAACTGAAATGGAAGTCTAGGTTCCTGTTCTGCAGTAGAAGTGCTCTGAGAACATCTGCAGTAGTCTGCTGGTAAAGATTTAGTACACGGTCCTTGAGAGTAGTGACTAAGTTGATAATAGCTAAAACGTGGTACTGCAGGTTTTTAGAAAATGGTTATTTGGGCCTTTTGTTTGTGTATATCTGACATATTTTTGAAGGATTAAAAAAACCAAACGCAACACTGTACCTTTTTTTTTTTTTTCCCTCAGATCTAGATCAAGGAGGAGTTCCCGTAGACACTACACAAGATCCCGCTCTCGTTCCCGCTCTCATAGGAGATCCAGAAGTAGATCTTACAGTCGGGATTATCGGCGACGACACAGTCACAGCCATTCACCCATGTCTACTCGCAGACGTCATATTGGAAACAGGGTATGTTGTAGAAGTAGTTGACATACATTCTGAAATCACTGAATTAATTGGGGTTTTCCAGAAAAACATTCTGCCTCGGACTCAGGTCTATTTAAATGATACTGTTGGGGTTAATTATCGTTTGGCTTTTGATAAGCTATAGATCTCCATAACTTTGCTTAGGATTGGGGAGGGTGGTGTCTTGTTTGTCTGTTTTTTTAACAGATGCATTTAGAAGTGCTACCAGTGTAGGCTGTTGTCACTGTACCTGCTATAATAAATGAGTGAATGTATGCAGTGAGGGATGGGGGTAGAATTAAGAGGCAGAAACATTTGTGGTTTTCTTGATTAGAAAGCCTGGAAAACTAAAATGCTTCATTAAAAGTTGTTTTGATGGTGTCTTTATTAAATGAGCATGCAAATCAGCTTGCTTTTAGCTGCTTTACAGGCTCAGGTGGCTGAGTGTGCTGTGGTTCGTGCTGAAGCAGCGGGAGAAAAAAGTGATAACTAACACAAATGACGATGTGATCCAGGCTTGTGTGTGTGTATCTCCACATTCAACAGTCATCAGCTAGCCTTTAGAGGGAAAACATCTAAAACACAGTACCTATTGTGTGCTATAACTGTAGTTTGTACAGTACCCTGAGAAACACAAAGTATTTTTGTGAAAGGAGGCTTGTGTATCTGTAGATTTGATAGTAATAGTGTCTGTTAGCAAGTTAACCCAACCTGAATCTCAGCAGTATCTTTTGTTTTGTCTTGAAGCTCTGACAGTCACATTTTGTACTGCAAATACAAGCTATTTTATTCTTACTGATGTATCTGTCCCTTCCTTTAGGCAAATCCTGACCCAAATTGTTGTCTTGGCGTGTTTGGATTGAGTCTGTACACCACAGAAAGAGATCTGAGAGAAGTTTTCTCCAAGTATGGTCCAATTGCTGATGTTTCCATTGTCTATGATCAGCAGTCTCGGCGTTCAAGAGGATTTGCATTTGTGTACTTTGAAAATGTTGAGGATGCTAAAGAAGTAAGTTGGGAGTACAAATGTATAGCATAGCATGTTTGCTCTGTTCTCAGCTGCTAGGATGTGTGTTCTGTAACAGGATATAGCCTGGGGAAACTCAGGGCCTAAAAAATACTTGGCACCTCATAATAAATGTCAGTTCAGAAGATATCTACTGTGTACCAGAAGAGAAAGTGGAGAGGCATGAATACTGGTCCCTGTGCAGGCTGAGCTGTTGTGTAATTCACAAAACAAAACTTCATGCTAGTCATAGTGCAAACTATGCCAACAACAAAAAGAAATTAGAAACACAGGCCCTCTCTTTTAATTATGAGATGGGTTCCTTGTAACTCCACATGTGATCTTGTATTTAATAATGGGCATGTTTAGAGCGGACGAGAGGGTCATTTCAGAGCTCTGTATAGGAGCGCTAACATGCATTCTGCTATTAGTGCTTTGATCTGAAAGTGGCGGGGGGGAAGGAAGTATTTTCAGAAAATGCCAATATGCAGTGGCTTCCTGGTGCCTGAAGATGTCCATGGGAAACCCTAAGGGATTCAGTCAGTTGCAGCCGTGTCAATACCATAGAACAAATTACGAGATTTATGCTTACAAGCTCTACAGAATAAACAAGGAATGCTGTACTTACCAGATATAGAATTCTGCACTCAGGCCAGCCCTTGGAGAGCAATGTGTTTATGGGCTGTAACTACGCTTAGATTCTGCATAAATTCCACTACTTAAAGGCTCTAGTGTCTTCTCTCCCAAATCTGTCATGAAGGGCTTCCGTGTTAGGTTGAAGCTTTGGATGTAGGTCCTGCTACTTAGCAGAAAAAACCTAATGGTTTGGGGTTTTTTTTACTTCAGATTTACTTATGACTCAGATATTACAGGGGTAGGTTATGGTAGGTTTGAGGATGTATTCAAGGAAAAGAAATCTTCAATATAACAGTGCTCTTCTAAATGCTTTGCTTCATGTTGTGTGTTGGAGTAGTTACATCCCCCTACATAAGCATGTTCAAGCATTCCTATTAATCATGTTATAAACAGAGATGCTGAAACAATTGTTAAGTTATGTTCCTTACAGGCTTTATTATGCAATATGTCACATTTTAAGTGGTTACTGAAACTTATGTCCAGCTGGCCTCGAATGTCTTACAGTTTGATGTTACATGTAAGGCATAAGTGAAACGTGAACATGCATCCTAACTGAGCCATTTTAAGACTTCTCTTCATACTTGAAGCAGTGGTTAGAAATTTGGGTTGGTAATAAAGTTCATACCTGCAGCTAATTGTATTTTATCACTCTGCTTAGGCAAAGGAACGTGCCAATGGGATGGAGCTGGATGGAAGAAGGATCCGGGTAGACTTCTCCATAACAAAAAGACCTCACACACCTACCCCTGGAATCTATATGGGAAGACCCACTTAGTAAGTTACCTGTGTGGGTTTTTTCCAGTATGGGATAGGATTAATTGTCTTGTGTGTTGTTAAAGACAGTTCTATATCGCCTCTAAGAGACCTGATTCTACCTGTTTTCCCTAATTTATCAGGCTTTTGCGTTAGTGCGCTGTTCTGAAGGCTGTTACCTTGCTTGTGACTTGTGTGCTGTACAGTATGTGCATGTTTTGGTACTGGAAACTAAAACACAAAAAATCACTGTTGATGCCCAATGATGTTTTTTAAAAGAAGTCTCCTTAAGAGCTCTACTAACACTGATGTGGTTATCTGGCAAAGCTTCTGAGAACTAATAAAGTCACCTGATAAAAGAGGCTCTTCAGAAATAAAAAAAAGACTGTTACATGTGGACAGACATCAGTAGTAATGCATATCTTGCCAACTCATTAGATAGGAGGGGTTAATTTGTATGGCACTTGTCGATGATTGATCTGGGATCAGCCTGGATTACAAAGTGAGCAGAAACCTGTGTTCCTTAGTTACGCAGCCCAGACATGAATAATGTAAACATTTCAGTAAGTCTACAGTAAGATTTTTTTGACAGTTTCTAAATAAGTTGTTTTCCTATGTACCTTCAAATATTAATGTCTTTGCAAGCTCAAGTTTTCAAGACTGAATTAACAAATACTAATTGAGCAGCTATGTGATGCCGTTTGCCCTATACACAGAGTACACCTTTGACTTAAAGTTGCCAAGAATGTAAATTGTTTTCCTGAGTTGTTTCCCAGTTTTGTCCCAAGACTTTCAGCTTGTGATACTGATGGTTATGTAGCTGTTGTTGAGACTGCAGGCTATTTTTAATTGGAAAGTTCTTTCAAAAGAAGCTTTCTAAGAGTTAAAAGTGAATGAGGAGTTGTCACAGAATGGAATTCCTCATGTGCCTGTGATACCAGAAGGTTAAGAGGTTTCAGACCAAGGAGGAAAGTAGCTGCATTAAAGTTCAAGCATTTTAAAAAGCAATTAAGTAGTTCTGTTCCCATCTGCACTGATGGGTAAGTAGAGTGCTCACAATCATTTCAACTGTGAGGACACAAGGTAATAATACAACCCAGTTAAAATGGTATATACTTAACTGACTGCCTACTGAAAAGCACTGCAAACAAAATGTTTTATATTTTATTAAATGTAATTCTCTTTCACTACTTGTAGTGGCAGCTCACGACGACGAGATTACTATGACAGAGGGTATGACAGAGGGTATGACGATCGTGACTATTACAGCAGATCATACAGGTGAGGCAATGTTTGCAATACTCGACTGCTCTTTAAACTGTGCTTTCTTGTTGACATTTCTGTGTATATAAGCGTTAAGCAGTTCATCCTGTGTATGTATGCCAAAATATTTTTGCACTCATTGACATTCTGGAACCTTACTACGAAACCTTGACCAAAATGCCTGCTCAGTACAAATCAAACTGGTCAGAGTGAGAAATACTTTGTGATATTTAACCTGTGGCATGAGTTAGTCCATAATGTTTTTTTTAATCTGCGTTAAGTTTTGGAAAAAAGTATGCTCTCTGTGCTCTTATTTTAAAAGAATATTTTGTTGATTCATCAGTTAGCATCGAAATAGTGGGAATTGAGGTGCAGAACTAATGCTAGAGTTGACATTATAGTGCTGACTTACGTTTTGAGTGTAGCGTAGTAGAAAAAAGTGGAAAATTTCAGTGGTCATCAGTGTCCCCTGCTAATTATTATGGCACCTCAAATGTTGCCAAAAAATGAGGAATCAAGGATTGGAACATTACCTGTTCTGTATTGGACGTTTGCATAGAAAAGCCTTTTTAGTGTACTCTGTCAGGTTGGATGTGTGTTTTTGCTTGAAGGACTCTCACTTCCTGTCTTCAGTCTAAAATTCTGTGTTGGACAGCACAGTAGTTAGCCAAAAGAGGTGAATATTCAGGTGACAATGTATGTTGTCAGTGGGCTAATAAAGTTGATACAAAGTTTATTGAAAACGTCATCGTCATTGGTTTTGGTGACAAGATCAAGTTTGTCACTTTTTTCCATTAAGACTGCCAACAAGACTTGTTCCCTGCGAAATCCTCACAATTTACAAACACTATTAGTTAGACACAAAGATAAGAGTTTGGGTTTTTTCTGTCTGCAATTACCAAAGGTTCCTGTAGTTGCAGAATTCTAATAGTAGTACTTCCCGAGTGGTTTGCTGATGCTTGATTGCATCAGCAGTGGGTCGATTTATGCTTGTTCCCTGATGGCAGCAATGTATTCCTGGAAATACATGAGTTCAAATTGCATTATAGCTCAAAGACAAAGGAAATAATAAATTCTGTGATCTTAGCTTTCAGTGTACTCTTTTGTTGCTTTCTAGGTGTGGAAGAAAATCCTATCTTTATACTTAAATTGATAGCTGTATAGTCATGGTCAGTGAGTGAGGGCAGCTATCTCCTTCCCCTCCTACTCCTTTCAGCCCCTTTTTCTCCTTCCCAGGCTGTTGTCATTGCTTCCAGTCTGTTTCTCCCCTCCCTGCCTTGCTGTTGTAACTTAAATCAGGTGCCTTGCTTCTACAGTGCTTTAGTGCTGCTGGGGACAGGAGGAGAGCAAGGTGCTGAACACAGGCGACACAGGCATTTTGCTCTTGTTTCTGGGAAGCAGTCATTAGGGTACTTGTCTGTTTCTTAACAATCCATTTTCTTGAAACATCAGTGGTTTGAACATTTTTGAGAACTAAAATCTGAACTTGATACTGGGCATACAAGAGTCAAGATGTGTTGGTTTCTCCTGGCCAGCACCTGTATGTAGGCTTTCATGTGTGGTAGATGGCTCTTGGACTAAACTTCCAGTTTGCTTCAGAGCACAAGGTACAAAAATTTGCTTGTGATAGTTCACATAGCCTCATCTCACTTAATGTACTACATGTAATTAAGAAATCTAGCAGATAAATTAACTGAAGCAGCTCACTAAAGTGTTGGGGAACAGAGAAGACTTGCAACATAGCCTGCTAGCCTACTAAGTGGTGCTTCTAGTTCGCTTTCAATTTTTTTTTTTTGTATGTGGATCTGATGTAAACCTATCAAAATGGCAAAGGCACCTAAGGACGAGCAAAACGTGGGGAGTTGTGTAGTTTTGGTAAGAGTTTTACACCATTGGTCTTGTGCTTCTTCACAACACAGATTTCCTTACTCTTTTGTAAAGGGTCAGTCAGGGTGTACTGGTTGTCCTTGAAATCTGTTGTTTGTTGCTTGTGTGTTCTTAAAATGACATTTATTCCTTGTTTGGATTATGGCATGACCCTAAGCCTTTACCTTTTTAATTCCTGATAGTGAACAGTAGCTCAGATGTTTGTAAAACATGATCAGAAGTTGTAATTACATCAGTTCTGGGTGCATGCTAGGGAGAATAGTTGCAGACTGTCATAGTGACTGAACATAAAGAAGAGTACACACATTAGATGAGGAACGGCAGACTAGTAAGAAGTGATGTGAGAAGGTGGACTGCTTTGGTTAGTGTACTAGTCCAAGTGTAGTGTATCAGTATTCATGGCCATGCTTCAGCCCAGCTCTTTTGAGGCAGTCATGTGCTGGGCGATGTTATGCCCTTCCTACATGTTCTCCCATCCTGCATCTGTTCTGAGCTAGGGCTTTGGCGTGGAAATACTCAGACTATTGGCAATTCCAGCAACTGGGATTTCCATTTCCTATCTTACAAAAAAAGTGGAGGGGGACCCAACCATGAAACCCTCACCCCAGTGTTTTAAAGCTCACTATGGAACCTTTATGATGTCTTCATAGTAGGTATTGAAAGAGTGAAAATAAGCTACAAATGGTTTGTGTGTGGCTACTTTAAAAATATCATGGTCTGCCCAGGTTAGATACCTACTTGCTCATTCTGTGGATCTTGGTTGTTTGAGGGAGAGAGAGTAGTGTTGTGTAGTGGGTGCATCTTTGAGGGAGGGAAAGTTAGAATTGTTAAAGATGTGGTAGAGCATTGTATACTAGTACTCCACCCTAGAAAATCAATTGGTAACAACTATTTTGCCTTCCTTGCCCTCTGTGCAGTGAAGCCTTAAGGGAAATAAAATTTCCAATGGGAATTGTCATGTTAAAACTTTGAATGTTCTCATTGCAGTGGGATGCTTAATCTTGTCTGAAAAAGTATCTGTAAACTGAAGAATAACCTTAAACACAATGCGTACACTGGCTATCTACCAGATGGAGAAGACTTTTTCTGAAAAAAAACCCAAGACACCTGCTGATATAAAGTGTGGTGTTTTGAGGGTTCTTTGTCCTTCATATGTTTTACAGCCTTTTTTCAGCTGCTGTGAGACATCTGAGGCAGTGCCTGTTCCATAATCCATACTTGATTTAGTCTCGTCCTGGTAATGATTTATTGTATCTAAATCTGTGGAGGTACCAACCCAACCACTTAATATTATTAAATAATACAGTGTATTGTTTCAGTTCTAGGCAGCTTCTATATAAGGAGAAGTTGCACCACAGTTCTTAAATGTCCTTGTTTAAACATGATTTCGAAGTGTTAAAATGTAAGGGTGTGGGGTTTTTGCCCCTGCCTACACCTTGGAAACAACTTTTTCCTCAGGACAGTGAGGACTGCTTCTTTAAAACAAACAAAAAAAACCAACCCAGAAAATTGCTTGCCTCGTGTGGGTAAGCATCTGAGAACAGAAATGGCCTTAGAAGTGAAGGCTGTGTACCAATCTTAAATTGCTGCTTATTGGAGAGTATGACACTGTAAAATACAATATTGGTCAGCTGGAATGTGAGTCCTCTTTAACCACTCCTTGACAGAATTTAGCCAACTCATTCCAGGAATATATAAAAATGAACGTAATGAAGTAATTCAGCATTATCCAGTGTAGGAAGCAACGTGTTCTTGTCTTCACATCATTTTCTTGATGCTTTTTGCTTATACAATGAACTTTTTGTTTATTTTTTACATTTTCAAAAGTTATTCTGCTTTTGTATTCACAGAGGAGGTGGCGGTGGCGGAGGAGGAGGGTGGAGAGCTGTTCAAGACAGGGATCAGTTTTACAGGTATGATAGGAAAGCTTTCAGTGTCTGGTCATCAGTGGAAATATTCTTACACATGGTATTTTTTGAGTATTCTATGAACAAGTATAGGATATCTTTAAATACTTTAACAGAAACTGGGTGGATGCTGGGCACTTGCAGCTCTTCAGTGAGCAGTGCAATTCATTTCAAGGGTTCCCTCACTGCTATGTAAAGGGGTGAGGTTAGTGTAAGGACAAGTTAACACAGCTTTGCAGGAAAAACTTGTGATTTATGCCAAGAAGTTGATGTCCTGAATGTTTGGGAATTTTTTTTTAATTGGGAGATTATTGGTACTAGGCAAGGAAATGCAAAACTTGGGAGTGCCTGGATTGGAGGGGTTTGGGGTGGGGTTAGTTGTAGCAGCGACTGCTAATCAAATCAACCCTTCTTGTTTCAGAACAAATAATTTAGATTAAAAGTTAAAGTGTGATTTGTCTTAGACTGTTTGTTTAGGATGCTCCTGGCTTGAAGCACTACAATCACATGTAGTCAAACTGTGAATGTAAGAGAGCTTATATTTCCTCTATTAGTCCAAATTAATACTACTAAAAATAAAATGAAGAAAATGCAAATATTTGCTTTGTTACCCATTAAAAACGTTACTCAGCTATTTATGTGCTTGTTAGCATTCCCAAGTACATGCCTGATAGCAGGACTGGGTTAGAAGTATCCACGTAAAGCTGCTGCCGCTGACCTGCCGCAGACTTTAACGCAGGGATTGTTTCTGTTGCCCTGTCTGACAGGAGGAGGTCACCATCCCCATATTACAGCCGAGGGGGCTACAGATCTCGATCCAGATCTCGATCCTATTCACCACGTAAGTAGCCTTAGAGCTCCCATGCAAAAGCAAACTTCCCCTTTGCCTGAACTTCTTCGGCGCTTTTGTGTCCATAAAGACTATTTGACTTCAGTGTGGTTATTTTTTTTGAACCACAGTTCCCTTTAATGTTTCATTGAGCAACTGGCAACCTTGAGGACAGAGTAAATATTTAATTTGCAAAAGAATAAACTAGATAATACCACTTGTTAAAAAGCCTGAGGTACTGTTTCTTTCTCTGAAACTCTGTTAAAGCAGGATTTTGTAGTATGTTGACAGTATGGTTACCTCTAGGACAGCAAGGCTGAATTGCCGAGCCTTTCATGCTTTAACACTGAAATTTATTTCCCAATGTAACTTGTTAAAGAGGAAGTTAACTTCATCTGAGGTCCAAACGGTGCTTTTTTTTCCTGAATTGCTTGTTTGCATGGAAGATAAAGCTGCATTTTGATGGTAGAAATTTAATAAAACGACAGCATTCCTAGCATGCTCCCTTTGTAACGGATACAGAGTGCACGAATAGGTTGTGTTCTCATGTTTATCCTTTGTGTCCGAATGACAACTGCAACTGCTTCTACTGATAGGTAGGGAAACCCAGAACAGTTACAGTGTGAATTCTTGTGCTCTGAAACATCAGCCCTGGGCATATGACAGGAATTGGGGGGTTTCTGTACAAAGGGGAACTTACTGGCAGAACTCTCGAATTCGATGCAGATTTGAGGGGTGGCAGTGAATTTAGACAAAACTCTTAAAAATCTGTCAATCCTTGGAAGTGTAATAGTGTATATACTCTGTTTTTTTCTTTCAGGTCGCTATTAAAGCATGACATGTAGAGGAATTTCTAGCTACAGCCTTTGAGTTGAAATTGCAAGTTTGTGGACAATATTTTTATTGTCTCTTCTGTTTAAACAAGTGAACAGTGCCTAGTGAATAGGTGACTTTTACACCTTTGAAGACTACTTCTGTGATGTTAAATGCTGTTTCATTCTGCATATTTGTGTAGTTTGGTGCTTTGTTTCCAGTTGTGTTTTGAAAGGAGTATGTTTTGCATGTATTTTTTTAGTCTCAATTTTGACTCCTGAAAGGTTTCTATTGTAAAGACAAACTGTTCAGTTAGTTTTTTCTACGGATTCCAAGGTATTCTGAAGATCAAAACCTGTGTAAAATGCTTTCAAAAAGTGAAAAATAAAATAAAAATAAGTTTGTTTTTTCTTTTCCTACTTACTTTTGCAAAGTGTAAGTTATGGGTTGAAAAGAGACTACAACGCTTACGCTGTGCGTTCTGAAGTAATGTTTAAAGCCCAGAAGTAAAATTCACCCTAATTTTGTGTTGCTGGGGAGTTGTTCTCTAAATGTAATAGCCTCAGGAGTGCAAATGGAGAAGTCCACGTGCAAATTGTACAGCAGCAGGAGCGAGAAACATCATTCATTGGCACTGTACACACGGAGCAAGACTGGCAATAAACTCCTGGTAATGCTGCTGAGCTTTGAGGCGGGTGAGCTGTTAGCAGGCTATCTATCATCTGTAACCTGGAGAGAGCTTCAGTGGAAGTAGATAACCATACACTTAGAGAAGGCAAGGATATAACATTTAGACTACTTTGATTTTTCTGACTTACTGATAATTGTCCTTGTAAAGAGTACATCTTTATCTGCATGTGCAGATAAAATGCAATATAACTCTCAAGTGACCTTTTCCTAACAATATAGTCCTACTTTTCCTACTCGGATTCACAAACTTCACACACTTACAGGAAAATTCTCTGTGAGGTTTGAAAGTACTTTTGCGAGGCTAGAACTACCCTCAGCCTCCTATCGTAGCTCTGGTGGTGACCATGCATGGAGGACCTAATAAACAAAAGCAGTGTGGTGCTGGGCTACATCTGCCTCTTGGTGTTTGAAATTCCTCTACTTTTATTTCCTGTATGGCAATTTCCACACTTTTTTTATGGACTGGGAACAGTTACAGGACCCTGTGGACCTGCAGCCTCCTGACCTTTATTTGATGACTTTCCCCTGTTGCTCTATGGGAGTGGAACAGACAGCTGCTCCCTCTGCATTTCTGTGCCATTTCTGATCTGCTGTGGTTTTCAGATCGAGTTAGATCTTTGTATGGAAAGTTTCCAGTGACTTGACTCTTTAACTTGAGTAATTTCTGTTTCTGCTCTCTGCTCTTTCAGGCTGGCACGCAGTGTCCCACAGGTTGAGGAATGGTGTTGATTTCTTTCTGAGCACCATCTTCATGCTTTTTCTGGTTTGGTTCTCTTAAGTCCTGCGGAGCCTTGGTCTTCCATACTGCAACAGCAAGAGCTTGCACTGGAGGATGAACGATAGGGAGCCTGCCCTTGCAGTCTCCCTTTCCTTAGGGTTTAAAACACAGCTGTATGAACTGCTGTGCTGGCACTTGGCCCGAAAGGAGTGCCCCCAAATTCATCACAGGCTGGGATTTAAGGGGTGAGCCTGTTCTACCCGCAGATTTTTATTCAGGGAGAGCTACTGTAATACCCCTGTCAGCCTAACGAAAAAATGAGAGGTAAGCCTAGTGATTGTGTATTCTGAGCTACATCCCGTTTTGGGAACAGCCAGTCGTTGGCTGTCCCGTGGAGGCTAAATTGCACATTAAGTGCTTCTAAAGTCCATTTGTCATTTTTAAAATTGGCACTGAATCATACGCTTTGGGTTTCAGCTATTAAGTTATCTATTGGATTTAAAAGATCTTGGGCAAACACTACACTGTATGTCTGTCACACCACATAGTTAGACCTATGATCTATTTAATCTTCAGTTCAGGAGCTGCATTGAACTTTCCCCATTTCCACAGTGAGAATATTTTTTTTGTATAGAAAAATAGTGGTATACTCATTCCTAGACTCAGAAAATTATGTTCTCTACTGCTGTAGGGAAGAAAATGCTTTCTCCTTGTGCCCTGGGAAGCAGGTTGACAAATGAAGAGCAATTGCACAAAGCAAGGGACTAAAGAAATAAGTCCTACCTGCTGTAGCTGTCTGCCGAGGGAGGTAGCTAACAGCAGTATGCCAGCTGTCTTAGGGAGGTTTTTGCAAATACCTGCCTATCTTTTATAAATTCATATCTGTTTTTACTGTCTGCATGTAAGATTGGTCGATGGGCTTTCAGCAGTAACATCCCATCCCCAACCACGCTGGTACTCCGGGTTAAGCATCCCGTGGGATGTGAGCGTCTCTGCTCCCTGCACCAGGGCCCTGCCTGCTGTGAGTGGTGTTCTGGGGCCATTTTGGGGCTGGGGTGCTGCCGTTTGTGTTACAAACGGGGGCAGGAGGCTTCTCTGGGTCGGTGGTGTCCCCCCCGCTGGAGCTGAGCTGACCTTTCTCTGTCACAGAGCGGGCAGCCTCATCACTCTTCTGACTGCATTTTCTTAGTCATGGTCTTCGACTTCCTTTGAATCGCTCAGCAGGGGTTGACAAACACGAAGTCAAGAACATGTGTCCTTTGGTAAGCTGCTTTATGTTTTAGTAAAATAAGGATTTTGAAACTCTCCTGGTGCGGTTCCTGGCAGCTGAGTTCATCTGATGGCTCGTTGCTGCCAGAAGAGCATCCTCCCACCCCTTCCCCTCACGGTGATACCTGGTATTTCTGGTAAGACTTGGCTCCGCTGCAGAGCCCTGCTCTGGCTTTTCCTCTGCAAAGGGCACAAAGGGCAGCAGGGATCTTGTGTCAGTGGGAGGCGTCATGCCTGTGTGCACCTAAAATCCATTTTAAAGCTGTTTCTAGGGTTTAAGAGCAGCAGCCCTAGTGCTGCTGTAGCCTTACAGTGGGAAAAGCCTTTTGTCTGGGTGTTTCCTGCCGCTGAATCACTCCAACTGCTTGTCAGACCAGAAATGGCCCCTGGTCAGATGCTCCCCGGCGTGTGTAATGTTGCCCTGTTACGCGGGAATGACAGATTGCTGTGGTATGTGATGTGCTTCGAAACCATGTTTGAATCACTGCTGGGTGTCCCTTCACTCTGCCAGCGTGTAACGCAGAAATTAATCGCAGGGAAGGGGGGAGAAGCACACCACGCACTTCAGCAGAAACCCCACCAGCGGCAGGGAAGCATCCTCTGCCGCGGCGGCTGCGCGAGCAGCATCTGCTGGGGTGGATGTGAAATGCTGTGCCCTTTGCTGACCCCCTTTCCCGTCGAGAGTAGGACAAATAGAAAACTTTCAAAGCATGAGGCGGGGGAAAGAGGAAACTGGGCAATGTTTGTGCCCTTGCACTGCTGGTTTCCCCCCACTGCGTGCAGGTGGAGTTTCCTCTGGGTCAATTTGTGCCAGCACGAGACGTGCTCCAGTCCCTGTGTGACCCCGCACCATGTCTCCGGTCCCTCAGGCACGAGGGGGGGTCCCCGGGGGGGTGGTGGCATAGCTCGAGGGAGCTGCTGAGCATCGGCACGCAAGGGTGGCTACCAGGCGTAGTCATGGGCTTAGTATATTCAGAAAAACATTAAAATCAACTTATAAAGTGAGTTGCAAACAAAAATTAACTTGAAACTGGGTGTTGAGAGCATCTGGGTCCAGTGTGGCACTGAACATGGGGAAGGGAGAGCACGGGGCCGAAGCCCACGCTCCTGGCACCCCCTGCACAAGAAGTGTAGCAGCTTTCAGCTCTCCACTGAACTTCGTGAGTTCCTGAGAATCCTGTTTTCCCTAGCAGCTCCTTAATTTGGGTTCAAGCAATTTATTTTGTGGTTTGCATTTCAGCTCCAGCAAATCAGTTGCATGAAAGCCAGGTGCCCCCGACCCAACAGAGCTGCTTTCAGAGCCGAGAGAAGCTGATCCTTTCTTTTTCCTGCTTCAACATGACGAGTATGGCTCCATAGGGCTCTCCTGGGTGCCCATCTCTGGCACCCTGCCTTTGCTCAGTCACCTTGGTCCTAGACATCTGTACCTTCAAGATCACCTTAGGAGAGTCTGCAAAACTTCCAGCCTGTTGGAAAGGAGCTGTTGGTACATCTCTGCTGACAGTCTGCCCACCATTCTCATTGTTAGGAAGAGTTATGTCTCAGTCATCCTTAGCCCCTGTGTAGGTGTAATTAACAGAGACCCAGTTATTAATTACCCAGCCATGAGAGTTGCCTTGCACCTAAGCATCCCCCAGTGTTAAGGGCTGGTGACCTGAAAGCTTTGGAAATTCTGGTAGATTTTTCACTTGTGTCCTAGCAAACGGTGAGCAAAATGATTCCGCCATGGTTTGAAAAACGCAGAAGTATTTTTCAACCAAATTCTGGATTATTTTCTCAACTATGCTGTTCGTGATGGATAATCTAACCCTACCAAGGCGGGCTGCTTGAGTGCTCAGCACTGCTGACTGCAGCCAGATGCTCTTCCCTCACCTCCGCAGCAGCTGCTTGGTTTCCTTGCTAGGAGGTTTCTAAAAGCCAAAAGACATTTTCAAGAAAGTTCATCAACGCTGTATTAAAGTTTCGGGTCTGCTCCAGTCTCATGGTGCCTCACCCCTGGCACACGGTGGTGGAGGGCAGGTGGGAGCAGCTCCACCACCACACGCTGATCCCTCTCTGCAGCTGCTGTGGCACATGAAGTCACCTCTGCCACTTAGAAAAAAAAATAATGCCTTTTGTAAAGGAAATGAGTTAATTTGTAGGGGAGAGTTTATTTGGGGCTTTTTTTTCAGCACTGCCTGTTGTGTGAAGTTTCCTCTGCAACCAGAGGTGCGTCCCCGCACAGTGACGAGCGGCTGTATCCCATCTTGCCCCCAAAAACGATGGGGCAGGGATGGGATAAAGCTCTGCTGAGATTTCTCCTGCATAATGAACGAGTCAAAAATATCCTTGAAGATTCAGGGAAAATGGGCAGGTCAGAGAGACCTGGGGAGCATGGTGAGCGGGGGGTCTGGCCCATTCTCCTCCCACCATGTAGCCTGTTTATCCACCCCCTTGGGGCACCCACCTGCAGCTATAACCCCGCTGCATTCGGCTTCGGAGAGCACGTGTGTGGTTTTGTGTCTGCTGGCAGAAAAGGCACGTTCTTCACCTGCCTGGCTTCGACCGAGAGATCCGGCCAGACCATGCAGCCAGATGTTCTGTTTGTCCACCGACGCTTTGGCATCCCCTCCGGCCATGGGGATGCCTGTGCTTCTCTGATCCCAGTGACAGCGGGGAGGTGGCTGATGGAGGACATCTCCCTTGGGACCATCTCCAAGTCCACCTTGCTGCCAGCCCTGCCAAGCACACCCCAACTTCCGGAGCCCCTCCATTGATGGAAATGGGATGGTTTCACATTATCCTTCCCGCTGGGTCAAGGCAGGATCCTCCCTCCCTGAACTGTCCCTTTCTCTGTCCTGTTCCCAACACCCTCTGGGGATGGATGCTCCAGCTGTGGGATCCAAGGAGGGAACCCAACACAATTCCCCCCCTATGCAGCCCCAGACAGGCTCCCCCAAAAGCATCCGTTAACAGGAGCCCAACCATCGCCCTGACTGCACATTTCAGTAAGACCGATCCGTCAGAAAAAGGTGATCTTAACCTGCCCGCTTCAAGACAGGCTTACCACAGGCTAGGATAGAACAGAGTTGTGGGCCAACCCCATTTATCCTGGAGCTTGGAGGGGACTCGGGAATCCCTTAGGCCAGCCCCAGCACAAGGGTTGATGTGGCAGTCCCAGATGTTTGCCCTACTCTTCCCAAAACCTCCAGCCTCTTCCCATATCGGGTAGACAAACACTCAGGTTTTTCTCCTGTTGTCTCTTGTCTTTTCAAGGCAGCCCTTCACACGCACAAGCCTGTTATCTTGTCCTCCTCCAGACTAAACAAACTCTCCTTCAACCTTCCCTCGCTCACACTGGGTTTTGTTATCAGACTCATCGCCACCTCCCAGACTCATTCCATGGCGGCATTTCTTTTCAGAGAGGAATGATCTCGCTGCACATCCCACCTGCAGGGCTGCCCTTAGAAGAAGCCTTGCCTTGCCTGCTGGGTCCTGCACCACCTTTAGGACAATTTACCCTGAGCTTTGCCTGTGTGGTTGCTGCCTTGCCAGCTATTTTGTATCACTGCTCTTAAATCTTCCTTTCCAAAGCACATACCACCTCATCTGGACTGAGACTGGTCCACAAAAACCCTGGAAAGAGAGTGCCAGCTCCATAGGGTTGGGAAAACATCTGAAGAAGGTTGTTGAGCTCCTTCTGCAAAGCCAGAAATCAGGAGCAGGAGGGATGAGATCACACAGGTAATTGCAGGAGAATTCCTATGTTACATCCAGCTCCTGCAGAAGACTTGAGCAACGAGTCACAGATGAGTATTACAACCTGTGGGCACAAATTATTCCAGCAACCTTGGGTTTCTCCTGCTGCTTCCTGGTGGCAATGACCTCATGCGATGAAATGGCAGCTCCCTGCCCCGTTACTCCGGATTGCTCATCGCTGAGGATGAATGAACGACCTGAATGAGGGGAAGCTTTTTTTAAAAGGACATTATCAACACATTTCAGCCTAAAAGCATCTGTAAAAGGTGCTGGGGATGGAAGAGCCCCCAGCCCCGCTGCTAAACAGCAGCCCGGGAGGAGCTGTGTTGAAAGCAAAGACGAAGAAATTGGAGGAGAAAGGATTCTTCTCGCTTTGCATCATCGCAGTCCAACCACATCTATTTTTGCTATACGCATGGCATCAAGCACCCGTCACTGCTATTCCTACTCCATCCAGCACCTCCGCATGACAGGGGAAGAGTGGCAGCGGGATGGAGCGCTGGAGGAGGGAGCGTCGCTCATGATTGTCCCATCACACAGCTTAAAATCTGGGCACCTCTATTACCACCCTTCATCTCCCCCCACAGTAAACGACGACCGGCCTTAGGGCACAACATTCCGCTCCAAGGACACTTGTCTCCCTCCATCAGCTGGTATTACTTGTGCACCTTATTTTAGTCTCCGGTCACGGCCTGGATGCACTTCCAGAAAGGTCTGACTTTGTATTCTCAAGAAGAGAGAAAAAAGGCATTTAACCTGCAGCATCCAGCCCTCATCGGACGAGGCAGGTCGTGACGCTCATTCTTGGCTGCTTGAGGACACATTTCAGCAGAGCCCCCAGAGCCACGTGCCCCCAAGGCTCCAGGAGCCGTCTACTGCCGAGCTGAGAACACACAAAACTCAGCGCTGGGGTGTCGGAGCCCCGGCTCGCCTTTTCCCGGAGCTTTGTGGATGATGGGCTTGCACGTAGTGATGGCTGGCCGAGACTCGGTCGGGGCAGGTTTGTGCACTTGCACTTTCCAAACAGAGCACGTTTAATGCAGGTTTTTATTTATTTGCTGTTTTTTAATCTTGGTTCTTGAGCGAGGCAGTTTCCCTGAAGGAGCTACTCAAGCGGTTTTGAGCGAGGACAAGGCAAAAACTGCGGGCGCTGGGGAGCGCTGGGTTTTTAGGGGCAGAGGTGTCGGGGTGCGCAGGCAGGGAGCGTGCTGCAGGCAGAGCAGCCGCGGGCAGGGCCGGACCTCCTGACCCACCGCCAACAAATACCCTGAAACCGCTGGGACCCCGCGCCGGGAGCCGCTTCAGCCCGGGTTTGGGCAACCCCCAGCGCGGGAGAGGAGCCGGCTCCGGCCGACGGCTGCCCCCCTCCACCCCCCCGGGCGCCGAGGCGGGGACATCCCGGGCCGGCCCCGCGGCGGGGGTCGTGCGGCTCCACCTGCTCGCCGAGCCCCGCCACCCGACGGGGCGGCCCCGGGGCCGGGCTCCCCGTGCGGGCGGCGGGCGGGGGCGGCGGCGGCGGGCTGGGCTCGGCTCGGCGCGGCTCCGCCCGCTGCCCGCCGCGCTCGCAGGCTCCTGCGGGGCTGGGGCTGGGGCAGGCGGGTGGCGCAGAGCCGTACCCTCCCGTCCCCGCGTCTCTGCCGGCCGCCGAGGGCGGGGAGGAGCCGGGGGGTGGGGGGGCTCCCCATGAAGCGACGGAGGATGAACAAGCTGTACATCGGGAACCTCAGCCCCGCCGCCACCGCCGACGACCTCAAGCAGCTTTTCGGGGAGAGGAAGCTGCCCCTGGCCGGCCAGGTCCTGCTCAAGTCGGGCTACGCCTTCGTGGATTACCCGGACCAAAACTGGGCCATCCGCGCTATCGAGACCCTCTCGGGTAAGCCAGGCGCCGCAGCCCAGCCCCGGCCCCCCCCCTCCCCAAGGCATCCCCCCGGCTCCCGCCCGCCGCACCCCCGCGCCCCCCCACTCCCTCCGCCGGGGCTCCCCCATCCTGCTGACCCCCCTCCCCGGGCATCCCCGCCGGTCCCCGTCCCCCGTTTTCTCCCCCCCCCCCCCCCCCCCTCTCTTTTTCCTCCTTCCCGCGGCCGCCCCGGCTCTTTTCCAACCTCGAGTATTTTTCGCTGATTTTTTTCTTCGATTTTATTAAGAGGCGACCGGGCGCGGAACCCCCCGACCCGCCGCCCCCCCGGCACCCGCTCCCCCTCGGGAACCATTTTACGAGGTGCCCTGCCCCAACTCCCCGGGGGCGCGGAGCAAAGGGCGGCCGAAGGGGCGGCTGGTGCCGGCGGCCGCGGAGGCGCAGGCAGGGCACCGGCAGGGCGGGTACGGGCAGGCCGGGGCGGCGGCGGGGGCAGGCGGGCCGGGGGCTGGGGGGGGGGGAAGGATGGGGCATCGGGGAGAGGCGGGGGGGCTGCCCTGGGGGGGATGCTGAGCGCCCCGCTGTCTCCGCAGGGAAAGTGGAGCTGCACGGCAAAGTGATGGAGGTGGATTATTCCGTACCCAAAAAGCTCAGGTAACCCCCTCGCCATCACCCCACACCCCCCCCGCCGCGATCCCACCGGGGAATCTCCGGGAGCTGGAGGGTGGAAGTGTTTGGGGGGGGGGGAGCGAGAGCCCCGCCGGGTTTTACTTTCGCTCCGGAAAGCGGAGGCGGGGGAAGGGAGCTCCCGGCCCACGGCAGCGCTCCCACGGGCCGGCACCCGCTCCCACGGGGGTCCCGCCGCGGGGCCGGGGGGGGCAGCCGGGCCGTGCCCCCCCCGCGGTGCGGGGCAGCCGGGGGCCGCGGCGCTGGGCGGGCGGGCGGCCGCTCCCCGCCGGGGCCAGTGGAAAACAGCCGCCTTTATTTTCCTTTTTTTTTTTTTTTTTTTGGGGGGGGGGGGGGCTTTTTTCCCCCCGCTTTATCCTGGGGGGGCTGACGGGATGGGCTGGGATTTACACCGAGGGAGGTCGGGCACAGCGGTGGCGCTGCCTGCACTGTCGGAGGAGATTGTTTTTAATAAGTAATTCAGTAATTTGCTCCTTCCAAGCGCCTCTCTCCCCCTTTTTACTGCCAGAGGATCCAAAAACTCAATGCATTGATACATTGCGTCGCAGCGCGCCCTCTTATTTTAATCAGGTGTAGGGGAGCGCCCAGGCCAGCCGGGGACACGCGCGTTTAAGAGAGAAAATAAACCCCGGGACCGTGTTGCGTAGCTGCCTCGTCGTGAGATTATTTTTATTTCCCCCCCCGACATGTGTCAGGATAAAAGGTCCGTGCGCTGGAAAAAAAACAAAACCCATCAGATGGTCCTGCCAGGTAATTTGTTGCTGCCTGGTGTGGAGGTTTGGCTTGTGGTTGATGTTGGAGTATTAATTTTGAAATTATGGGGCAAGGGGGGGAGATGCTGTTGTGTAATTGAGGCTCGGTGGGGGAACGGCTCGTGCCCAGCATCACGTGTGCCGGAGCGGGATTTCTTCTTCGGCAGGGATCACACGCTCTCTTACCTTAAAAATTCTTCAAAAACAAGCAAAAAAATTTCCTAACTGTAGTATTTCTAAGATAAATCTCTGCAGCAGCCTTAGGCTGGTCCAACAATGAGTTTTTTTAAGAGTGATGGACCCAAAAATTGGCAGTTTGGAAAGATAGTTTGAACCCAGGACTCGACCTTTACCATGTCCGAAGGGGATGTAAACAAGGAATTCATCGTTACCTAAATTCTTTGTTGAGCTGGGGTGCTGTTACTTTTTCTTCCAAGTTTTAAAACAAAAAAGACATTTAAACAGCCCGGAAGTAAATACTGATTTATTTTGCATCACTCTGGCCCCAAGTTTTCTATTAGAGCTCAGCTCCCAAGTTTCCTCAGATTATTGAGATCTAATTTAAGCCGATACCTATTTTCACAGCTAAAAAAATATATTCTGCTTTATATTAATATAGCCAGTTAGGGGGGCTGTGCCTTTGCCTTGGTACATTATAGATTTTATTTTTATAATGTGATTTTTGGCAGAGAACAGAGCCTCACGTGGTCATGTTTTAGTTCCCCCCCCGCCTTTAAATTTGTAGGAAACCCAATTTTTGTAGTTGCAGTTGAGTCCCAGAGAGGCGCTGGGATTTCAGGGGGGCTCAAACGGTAAAATCCCCCAGTTATTGAAATGAGTCTGCGTTTTAATTGGGTTTGGGGGACCCAAACCCCTCTTGGGTCCCGTTTCCTGGGATTTCTGCGTCACGGGGATGGAAACCAGGAGGTGCCAGTGCCCGGTGCTACCCCTCCGTACCCTCATTCACCTGGAGTGCTTTATTTTTAGAACCAAATCCAACAGAGATATATTTTACCAATGTGTTTATTCTCATATAAATAAGTTGCGATGAGAAATGGTCGGGATAACACTTCCAACATCTCGCTGCTGTAGCCAGGGGAAGGGATTTCCTCGAGGTGCCGCCGAGAGTTGCTGGCAGGGGGTTGTTTCTGTTTCTCCGAAGGCACAAATTAAACGTGACGGCGGTGGGAAGGAGCGTGTATCCTGCCCGCTCTGCCGACCTGCCTCTCACGAGTTAAAAAATCAGGCATTCCACTGCCGTGCAAATGGTTTGGGCTCCTATAGGAAGGATCCAACAGTGTCTCGATTGTTTTTTCTCCCCTTGTATATGCCGTGTTGTGCCTTAGGGAATTAAAGAAAAAAAACCCCACCCTCTTTTTTAATCAACGTTTTAAAATTTTAAATTAATGTTTGAATTGATTTTTAAACTCAGCAGGAGCAGAGAATACTTTTATTTTCTTAAAGTGAGGCGATGCAATCCCCCTTCAAGAGTATTTTGTATCCAAGCGTCAGCATCTTTCCCCTTAAAGATGGGTTGTACATCCCTGAAATCTTTCTAAATCCTGCTAATGAGAAGGAAATATATAAAAAAAAAAATAGGATTGTCTGTGAAATATGGAAAGTAAACCCCATCTGCCTCAATGCTGACTTTTACACAAAGATTGGATAAAAATGATGATTTTTAATAAGTAGCGGGGATTTAGCAAAGCCCCATTTAATGTCTCCAAACCAGTGAAATTTTTGGGTTCCCAAGGGCAAAGGTGCCTTTTAATTTCTACTTCTGCTGTAATTTTCAGCTATGAGAAATCAAAGCCTGAGGAACATCTGAACAGCATGGAGGGGGAGGCTGGAAATCACTGTAATAGTTAAAAAAAAAAAAAAAAAATTACTGTTCTAGTAAAAGGCAAAACTTGTGTGGTTTTTGCCCCAGATGGAGGTTGCTGGAGGGATACTGATGAAAATGCCCTCCCGAGCAGCTTTGCTGGGGGTGATTTTATGGGATCCGCAGGCTATTCTCCCGTTTCAAAAGGAATTATCCTTAAATGTTTCCTCTCTTGAACATCAGTTCAATTCTTGTTCCCGTGTATTTCGGTTTTATTTATTTATTTATCTATCTTTCCCCACCCCCTTGTTTTCAAACCCAAAACGCTGGTGACGTGAAGGCTCAGAATAAATGTACAGGCCCTTTTGTCTCCCCGTGGGCAGCCCATCTTTTCTTTCCTTATTCTTAATTATTTGTCGTCAATGGGATGCTTAATTAGGGGAGAGGAAACCCTCGTGCAACCAGTTGCTTTGCCAGGAAAAGCCACCAGCACCTATTTGCGTGCGCGTCTATAAATACACACGAGGAGCAGAAAAAATACTCCCATGGCTCTCCAGTTCGAATACCTCTAATTTAAAAACATCTCTGATTTTTATTTATTTATTTATTTTTTAAATGGAGGAAACCTAAAGAGCAAGAAGAGATTTTTCTCTGGCCGCAGCCTGGGGAGGGTTTGCTTTGCTTTGCCAAAAGAATGAAACTTGTTACAGATTTTCTCGTGTATGGTATATGTTGGGTTACGCTGCATTGAAAATTGAATCAAAAGTGCTAAAAGTGGGGGTGCTGTCAGTTCTAGTCCGGGTTTTAAATATAGATTTAGTCTATTTTATATTTATATAAATTAATAATGTATCTTTTGGTCTTTTACGTATATATAAATAAATAAAAGATATATATTATTTATATAAATATAAATAAAAGATACTGTATGTACAAGATTCTTTATACATATATTTTAATTACCTATATATAATGATACACATTTACGTAGATATTTATATATATTTAAAAGATACTTGTTATATATACACACAGAGATAAATATGAGATTGGGAGGGCGATGTGGGTCACATCGGGCGTGGGGAAGCCCTTCCTGCTGCCCGCTGGGTGCGCAGCAGATTTTCCAGGGGTCCTGGATGCTGTTCCCCATGGAAATGGCCTGCAGCAAGCCCTTGGAGGTGATCCTGGTGTGACTCTGTGGCTCCTTTTATTT
The DNA here is from genome assembly GCF_965140245.1 of Athene noctua. NCBI lineage: Eukaryota > Metazoa > Chordata > Aves > Strigiformes > Strigidae > Athene > Athene noctua. Next base: position 1,722,654 of record NC_134044.1, on the reverse strand, counting down.
TATCTATCCTCAGGCGTGGTTAAGCTGGGCGTTGGGGTTGGTTTGGGTTTTTCAGCTGCCTTCTTGGTTGTCCCTCCGCTGCCCGCCGGGCGGGGATGGGAGCAGGGTGGCATCGGGGATGCGGGAGGGTGGCGGAGGCCACGCCGTGCTGGGATGCCTCTTGGTACCTCCCTGAAGCCCAGCTGGGTTCGGAGGCGTTGTGGGGAGACCAAAGCTGAAAGGAAAATAATACGTGGCTGTTTATCGTGGATGACCTACGATTTCTGTCAGTTTAGAGCTCCTCCAGTGGGGTGACCTCGCCCGCCTGCCCTGCTGGGCATGGTGTTGAGGCGGGGCTGGGGGGCGGTGGGGTGCCTTTGGGTGGCAGAGGGTGGGTGTGTGACATGGTGTGACCCCCCTGGACCCCCCTGCTCCGGCACGGGGCTGCCTCTGCCCTGCGGCCCGATGCTGAATGAGGATGCAGGGGATGGCTTTCCTCTCCCCCCACCCCTCTTTGCCCACCCCCCCTTGCCCCTCTTTTTCTTTCCCCCCCCCTCTTTTTCTTTCCCCCCCCTCTTTTTCTTTCCCCCCCCCTCTTTTTCTTTCCCCCCCCCTCTTTTTCTTCCCCCCCCCTCTTTTTCTTTCCCCCCCCCTCTTTTTCTTTCCCCCCCCCTCTTTTTCTTTCCCCCCCCCCTTTTTCTTTCCCCCCCCCTCTTTTTCTTTCCCCCCCCTCTTTTTCTTTCCCCCCCCTCTTTTTCTTTCCCCCCCCTCTTTTTCTTTCCCCCCCCCTCTTTTTCTTTCCCCCCCCCTAATCTTGACAAGCCGTGACAGATGGGACGTTGTTTCCCATTCATCCCTATTGTTAATGCCTCCCCGGCTCACGGGCTGTATCAATCCCGTGCTGTCCTCGCTGCCCCCCCCGCACCCCGCTCCGTTGCTCAGCAGGTTGCTCATCCTGCGGAAGAGGACAGGGCTTTAACATCAACGGATTTTAATTCCTTAAGAGCGTCAAGGCAAAGCCCCCAGGCTCGGAGGGGAACTGGAGCAGATGCATCCCTGATGCTCTTGGCAACTGGTTGAAACTGGGGCAGCTCTTTAATGCTTATCCAGCCCAGCGCTGATGGAGCCAGGGCTCGTTAAGATCTGCTGCTGGGTTAGGTTGGGCGAGAGCAAAACTTGCCAAGGATGACCCCAATAGACCAAAAAGGTGTGTGTGTATATATATATATATGTATATATATATAATAACAAAGAGACACAAACCCAACAACTGCTTTCTTCCCTGCCTGGACAGGGGAGTGTGCCTGTCTCAGGCTCCAAACTGCTGGGTTTGAAAAATTCATGTGGGACTAAGTTTGGTCCCTACCTGATGGTGAGCATCACTTCTTGTAGATGTTTTCCTGCCTGGGACAAATAAAGCAGGAGGGCCGCTGGGGAGATGGTTGGTTTCCAGAACATTTTCTCTCTGCTTTTTTTTTTCCCCAGTTCTCTTGAAAACTGATTTTTATTGAAAGCAGGAGCTGCCAGACAGCGTTGTCTCTGCCCTCAGTGCTGATCTGAGGTGGAAGGTGACTTTATTATAGTAAGGTACTACAAAGCTTGACTAGAAAAAAAAAAAAAATCTTCATTTTTTGGAGCAACGAGTGGTGAAGCCATCCCTTACATACCACTGTAAGGCTTATATTTAAACCAGCTGAGTGAAATTGAGTTTCTGGTTCCTAAATGCTTGTGGGAGGTGAAGCCCCTCTGGAGCAGGAGACCAGGGGCCGGTGGGTGCTCCGCGGCGCTGCAGCCTGATGGGCAGATGCAGGGAGGGCTCGTGGAGGTTGGTCAGGGAGTCTGGTGGCTTGTTTTCTTTTCACAGCTTTGTCTCATCTTTATTCCTCTGCGTCCCTGCATTTTGGGGGTGGCTGTTATCCATTATTTCCATGGGAGCTGTGGGCAGGGTAGCCATGAAGCCATATGAGTGCTGCTGTTTACCTGGGCTGCTGGAAAGGGGAGAGATGTGCCAAAAACCACCCCAATCCACCTGATTCTGGGGAATAAACCACAGGTTCTAAGGCATCTTCTGTTTTATCGCTTTATTTCAGCAAGTACAGATACCTGGCACGTGGTATGTGAAGCTCTTTGTGGACACCAGCCGGTGATGCTGGCGGGGTGTGGGTGGCCATGGGTTTTCTGTCCCCTTTCCCCGCAGAGTTGCAATATCGACCTCACAATTTGGGTCTAACGGATGCGTGAAATAGAGCACAGCTCCATCATGGATTATTTCATGAAGCCAGCTTACAGTCTCACTTGCTTTGTGCTGTGTGTGATGCTGGCTGGCACACCATACCCAAAACCCAGCGCTGGGATGGAGGAGATGTTTCCTCCTTGAGCCAGAAGGGCTGCTAGCGAGCAGGACCATTTTTGGGTGAATTTAGAAGGAAAAAAAAAAAAAAAAAAAAGCAGATGAACCTATGTAAATACGGTTTCTTTAGCACTTGAAGCTGATGCTTGGTCGCCACTGGGCGTTTTGTCCTGGGCTGGGCACCGAGATGGCTGGTGGGTACATGCAGGTAGGGAAGAGCAGGAGGGTGATACAGAACGATACAACTCTTGTGGTTATCTGAGGGCAGCTCGCTACAGCAGGCCTAGTTGCACTACACAATTAAGTATTTTTCCACAAACTGTGTGCCTGCAGTTACTGGTTATTATGATTTTGTTTTGTTTTTTTTTTTTTAAATTCCTGCCAGCCTGCTGCAAAACAGGTTGGGTGAAACGTGGCTGCTGCCTTCGTCACGAGGTTCTATGCTGGGAGTTGTGTTGCGTGCACTGAAATCAATCCCCTGTCTCCCAGGTTTTGGGAGGAGTGAGGGAAATGGAAACGAAGGGGTTTTCTGCCCGAGTCCTCCCAGGAGAGGTGTTGGAGGCCTTGAGCTCTGATGCCCTGTCCTGCAAGGACCACACGTGGGAATAATGCATTTAAGTCCTGGGAATAACACATTTATCAGTCATGGCCCCAGATACACATCCATCACTCCATCAGTGATGACTGCACGTGGTCCAGCACTGCTTCAACCAGATGGGGATTTACAAGAGAGAGAAAAAATACACCCAGTAGGAATAATAACCTTATTTTAAATGCTGAGTGGTGATAATGAGCTGTTGGGAGACATGCAGGTGGTGGGGGTGAGGCCTTGAGCACAATTTGGGTATGTTCTCCATCAGGTTGGATGGACGTTGGAAGATGTTGTAGTGTCCTGTTGAGAAGTGGTGTGACGTGGCACCTTGCTGTGGTCCTTCTCTTTGGGTGTTTCAGGAGGTGGGCGAGCGGCATGGAGGGGTGAGGCAGCACGGCGGGGGACCAGGACTGCCCTGGCATCTCTGTTGGCAAAGGTGTGAGAAGACGATGGTCCCGGTGCAGTTCAGTTCAAGGCAGAGGCTTTTCTAGAGTCACTGCTGACAAGGGGACCACGTCTGGCCAGTGTTCTGGCTTTGCTTGGATGAGCTGCTTCAAAATGTCCTGCACCCCCCAGGCTGCTGGGCTGCGGTGACGGGGCGGGCCGAGTGAAGTGACCCCCAAAAGGAGAGTGGCTTCTCTGTGGTCCAACGTGTGTCATCCCATGAGCACACGTGGTTGCCAGGCAGGAGGAGGAGGAGGAGGATGGTTGTAGCAATGCTTTGGCCTACAGCTGAGCGGTGGCATCTTGGGATAAGGCAGGTGAAGGGGCCACCAGTTCTGTTTGGGGCTGGAAGGTGGTAGAAGCAACTGGGCAGCATGTCAGACTCAGCGGGGAGAGGCCAGTTCTTTGGAGCTGAGAAGGGCTTTTCCCTATAAAGCTCTCAGGTGCTCATGGTTTGAGATTTGCTAGCACTCGGGCTGGGATTTGCTTGGGCAAACTGGCCTCGCAGCGTGGCCGGCTGGGTGGGGAGCAGGGGGGACCTCTGGGGACAGGCAGGGGCGGTCCGCCTGGGAGCTGAGCACCTCCCAGGGCTGGACCTGGACATCTTAAAAAAGCCCCTCGGGGAAACGGGGGTGGTTTTAAAAAGGAAACGTGTCCTGTTTTCTGGAGTAAGCCCTGCAGAGCGTTTGTACTAGGAGCGGCGGCGCCGTGTCAGCCGCGGGCGGGTGACAAGGACAGGCAGAAGGATTGAGGCTGTTGGTGAGTCACGTAGGATTGTCATTGCCATGGTCCCCCTTGGGCCAAGTTCTCCTTACTGCCCCCTCCCTGGGGTGGGAATGGCTTGGGGATGGGATGAGGTGGGGTTGGATGGGATGGGATGAATCTTGGCCCTTGCCTAGCAGGGATTGTGCAGCTGCATGCCCAGCCTTGAAATCCTGGGTGGCAGCTGAGGACAGAAGAGGCCAATGGCTGCTGGAGGAGAGAGGTTTGGTCATGCTGCTGGAAAGCACCATTTTCTCCGGTTCTGGCTTCCCCACCTTTTTTGCAATGACCAATTTCTTTCAGCGGGCAGAGCCATCCCTGCAGACACACAGCACGGGGACAGGTTGTGAACCAGGCGCGGCTCTTGGCTGTGGTGGGGAGGTGACAGTTCAGCAAGGACAGCCGTGCACAGGAGCCTCGGAGGAGGAGATGGGAAAGCGTCTGTCAGACCCACGCAGGGTTTTACTGAGCACACCTCCTCGGCTGGATGCGAGCACAGGGCTTGTTGTCAGTTGGCTGATCACACCACTGACCATACCTGTCTGAGCAGCACTGTGAGATACGAGGCTCCTTAGTTGCTCTAGCTGCTTTGCTTGACCATGGTCCTTCTTGTGAGACAAGCTATGCATTTCCCTCAGCCCACATCTCAAGAAACATCCTTTCCCTGCTGTCTCTTGCTCAGAGCCTGTGTTTTATCTGCTGCATGTGGGGCAGATGCCCCAGATTGCTGCACATATTTGCCAGCATCCTTATAGTCATGTTGCTTGTGCTGCACCCCAGATTCATGTTTCACAAGGCAGATGGTTGTCCATCATAAGGATCTGATTGTCCTGCACTATTAAATTAGGAAGAAGCAGAGCATGTTACCACTGTAGAGGCAGAAGGATCAAGTCTGGAGCATGCCAGCCTCCAGCACTGCGGTGCATGGCTCTCCCCAGCCCTGGCTGCTTTGGGTCTGCATGAAGCCTTTCCTCCAGTTCTCAGTGTGCCCCATGTTGCCTTCCTGTCCCCGCTGTCTGGGCCCAAACCTACCTGAGAAACTTTCATCTGCCAAAATTGTTTGCAGGGGCTTGGGGTGTGCCTGCATAATGAGCAGCAAGTGCAGGGACCAGCCTCACCGCTTGGGCCAAAGTTGGAAAGTGCTGTTTTCCAGCTGTTGAAGACCACTGGTGGAGTCAGGGTGTTGGGTATTGATGGTTTGTGGGCGAGCAGAGCTCATTCTGCCACCTCCAGTAGGGCTTGTCCTGCAGGATTTGGCCCAAAGCCCTGGCTGTTGCTGGCTATCAGCTGGGGCTGATGGTGGCTGTTTGCATGTCCCCATGTAGCATTCAGGTGGGTGGCGTCAGTCCTTCCAAACGTCCTCCTTGAGCTCATCCCAAGGAAGGACAAAGCTTTGTAAAACCAGCTTCCAGCTGCTGATTGGCTCCCAAAACCCAGCTCTGTGTGTGCGCATGGGGTGGCTTGGTCAGAAAACTCATGCCTGATGTTGAGAGAGGTGGTCTGGCTCTGCTGTGGTCAGAGCATTGGAGCTGGGCCAGGTTACAACACCGGGCACTGCTTTGGTCGGAGCTGACGGACTACAAGCAGGATTATGAATGCTGATCTGGGTAGACAGTGGATGAGTTCATGGATCCTGGATCCTCCATGGACTGGGGTGTCTCCAGACTCCCTGCTGCCCAAGTGTGTCTTCTTGCAGCCAGGCTGGGGAGGCGTTTGGTGGCTGTTACCCCTTAGGAAGCCTTTGCAATGCTTCCTGTGCATCCGTGCCCTGAGGCTGCGCTGCATCGAGGCTGGGAGTGGAACAAGGCAACGCTGAGTGTGTTGACCATCTCCAAGGACAGGCCTCTGAGGATATGTATGATATTTAGGTTTCCCCACAGAAAGCAGACCCATGTTGCCGGGAAGTGGTGGACATCAGCAGGATGAACTTTTGGAGAACCTCCCTCAAGGAGTAGCGGGGCTGGCCATGGTGGGTCTTGGGGTCCTGTCCCCCTGTCCCTGACCAGCCTGGGGCAGTGTGGTCAGGGGTGTGCGTGCATCCCGGCCTTGCCTGTGCGGCCATGACTCTGCAGAGGCTCGTTTCAGGAGGTTTCCTTGGAAACCCGGCAGCCAGCATGAGGCGGGAGCATTCCCAAGACAGCTTCAGCCCGGGCGGGTGGTGACTGGTGAAAGGCTGGGAGAAATGGCTCTCCCTGGGGATGAGCTGCTCCAGCTCAGCGTGGGGAAGCAGGATGCTTTGGCAGGCTCTTGCCAGCTGCTGTCTGATTCCTGGAAAGCCTTTGCCCTCCTGCTGCAGCATGCTTGCAGACCCTAACCCTGGGCTTTGTCTTTGCAGGAGCAGAAAGATCCAGATCCGAAACATCCCCCCCCACCTGCAGTGGGAGGTAAGAAGTGGACAATCCAAAAAACATCCCGTTCATGACCTCCTCCACCCGTCGTGCTGAGCAGCACAAGCTGTGCTGCTGGAGCCTGTAGTCTGTGGATGGGCACCCTTCACCTTCCCAGTAATGCCAGAAAGGAGGTGGAGCATAGACTGATCTCCATCTCCTGCCTGCTTGTGTGTCCCAGAGGCACAGGGTGGCTTTGAGTAGTAGGGCATCATTGGGATGATGGGATGCAGGTGGGTGGAGGCATTTAAGAAGTGGTTGGGTGATGCTGGCTCTTTGGAGGGTGTCTGGGGGTGAAGCAGGCTCTTTTCCCCTGCCTGCCCCCTGCCTGCCCCCTGCCTGCCCCCTGCCTGCCCCCTGCCTGCCCCCTGCCTGCCCCCTGCCTGCCCCCTGCCTGCCCAGCAGCCTCACCTGCCTGCCTGCCTCACCTGTCCTGTTTGCTGCTCTGTCCTTCAGGTGCTGGATGGACTGTTAGCTCAGTATGGCACGGTGGAGAATGTAGAGCAAGGTAAGATGGTCTAGCATGGATCTTGTCGGTGCAAAAGTCCCAGCACCGCTCCACAGCTCTGCCCACACTGGAGAAAAAACAGTGGGGTGAAACTTAGTTTTCCCAGTCATTGGTACTGGGCTAAAACGGTTTTCCCAAGCCCTGCTGACAGAGATGGGGCTGCCCATCCAGTAGTGGGATGGCATGGGCCATCAGTCCTCCATGCCCAGGCCTTCTCCTGGTCACTAGAAAGTTAAAAAAAATTGTCCCTGCAAGCAAAAACGAGCCAGGTGTTGTTTGGGGTCCGCTGGTGGGTCGGTGGTGTCCAGCCATGAATCCTTCTTGGTGAGGATGGTGGGATCTGGCCTTGACACCTTATGGTCCTTTGCCAGCCCAGGCCAGTCCTTGTGCTGGGGGAGGATACAGCGGTGCACAAACACACACGCTGTGCAGTGCCCCTTGGGACAGGCATTGCCCTCCCCTCGTCCCCACCTGCCACACCCTCTGGGGCTTACTGGGGAGGCTGGGAGCAGTGACGACGTCTCTGTCTGTGCTGTAACGCTCCTTCTCTTGCTTTTCCCCCAGTCAACACAGACACAGAAACAGCCGTTGTCAATGTAACGTATGCAACTAAAGAAGAAGCAAAAGTGTAAGTGGGTTTTGTTTTGTCCATATTTTCACACGACATGAACTTTTACTGAGGAATACCAGGTATCTTCCAGGCTTCTTGTCTTCTCTCTAAGCCTCCTTGGGTTGTTTCTAAGCTCTTACAGTGTAAACTTCAGGTGCCTTAAGGGATAGCTGGGTATCTTCTCAAGATACAGCAAGCAGGTGTTGGTTTTATCTTGAGCTATGTGATCTCCTGTGTCTTCTGCCAGCAGTCTTTTCTTTGTCCCACTGCTGGGCAGTGTCCTGCTTTCCCCCCTCACGTGGGAGATGGGGTTTCCCGTGGTGCCCTGTCATACACGCCCAGGTACTGCTGCACCAGCTTGGGACCATCAGCCATGTGGTTGTCCTGTCTTCCTCTCCGCCTTCTCCTCTTGTCCCCAGGGGGCTCCCAGATGTGCCACCTTGCAATTCACTTTGGACACTGTCCTTCCTACAAGGTCCTCTGCAGGGTTGCAGTGGCCTTGTCTTCAGGGAGCAGAGCTCTCTAGAAAGCTGAGGGTCAGGTCAGGTAAGCAGTTCATCAAGGAGTCATCTTCCCAGGTTGGAAGTCCAGACCTAAACTGGGAATGTACTGGATTAATCACCAGTCCGACCACCCAGCCCGAGCTGCTGAAGAGGTGGAATATGGTGAAGGAGGTGGGAGAGTTGGTGAAGAAATGCTGTGAGGATGGGAGATGTAGGAACCCTCCGCCATTTGGGGAAGATTCAAGTTGGAGACCAAAATAGGCAGAGACTGTCTCCTCCTGCTTCCTGGAGTCGAGAGAAACTGTCTGGTTGACTTCTAAAAGGCTGTCAAAAAGTTCTGCTGCTGTGGACAAGGGAGGGCCTTTGAGTGGATGCATAACTGGTGGAGGAGGTGAGAGAGAGCCAAGCGGTACATGGCTGGTTTCTGCAGGGGAGGGAGGACAGCAGAGGGTAAATCACCTGCATGTTGTGCAGAGGAGTCCTAAAGAAATGCCATCCATCAAGAAAAACTTTAAAAGGGTGGAAGAACCCGATGAGGCTGTGCATCAGTGCAGTAGGGCTGTGTGAAGACACACTTAAAGATTTATTGTAACTAGCAGAGGGAAAAAATTACAAATTAGGGGTTATTTCAGAAATGCAAGGACTGTTTCTAGCAAATGCTTTGTTATAGACTTGTAGAGATTTTAGCCCTGTGCTAGACACCAGCCCTAAGTTAGCTATGAGTAAGTAGCGAGCACATCTCATACTTAGTGGCCAGGGTATTTTTGATATGACCAAGAGCCAGCCAGACCCCATGCAAGCCAGAGCCTTTGCCAGAGTCCATTTGCTGATGGATGTTCCAGCAACCTCCCATCTGAGTTGACCCATCAAGAGGTTGGACTTGGGAGGACAGGGATGGGGAGAGCAATGTGCTGGTCCGGGAGGCCAGAGGAGAGTCCTCCTTGTGCCTGCTGGGGTGGCCGTGCTGGGTGTGCTCCAGCCTCGGCTGGCCGGAGGAAGGTGCTGTGGACCATGGATAGACACGGCATGAGGTGCTGTGTTTTGGGCTATGTGGCAAGAAAGGAAGGCAAAGAGTCTCACCAACACAATCAGTGCTTGATGCTTTGGAGTGAGAGGCTTCAGAATTAGAGAGGATACTGTGATCAGTCGCATCGAGCCAGGCTGACACCTGCCTTAGGTGGTGCCCAGCAGCTCGATGCAGAAGCGAGCAATGGGAGAAAAGGGTGGTTCGTGGGTACGTGTGTTTGGTTTAGAGCACGTTGTGATAAGAACAGGTGAAAGGAAAACCTTGGCAGAGAAATCGGACTGTGGGGCACTGTGCTGATTTTGGAAAGGGACGGTGAAGCTGCAGAAGTTCTCACTGGATGTGAAGTTCAGGCCTGGCAAGGAGCTGCTTGCGCTGGTGCATTCATACGCCTGTCCGTAAACAGCCGAAGCGAGATGCGGTAGGAAGAGGGAAGAAGTATGGCTGAAGCCATCACCGCTCGCAGAAGTCATTGTAGACTCTGTCATGGCTGAGCATCACATGTCTGAGGAAGGGCTTGGGGGGGATCAAGAGTCCAGGTGCTGTGCCTCCAGCCTCACCGAGCTGGAAAGGCAGTTGGGGTTCCTGATAGAGAGGCACCACGTGCTGTGTCCTTCTTGGAGCAGCGTGTCTTCCTTGGAGCCCCTCTGTCACCTTTCCCATGTCCAAAAAGCCTGTGAGACCGTTGCCACGCTGTGTGACAGCTTCTGGCCAGCGCTTTCCCCAGGTGGAGTGGCAGATCCCCAGGCTGGGATCCCACCGCTGCTGGGGGGACAAACTGTGTGCCAGCCCTGGCATCACCCGCATGGGAGGGGACATCGTCCCACCGTGCTATGGGGCTTGCTCCACACTGGGAAGGTTGAGGGGCTCTGGCTTCCCGTGGTCACCTTCTCCAGTCCAGGGAGGGAAGAAGATGCGGGTTGAGGAGGGACTGCGGGTCTACAAGGGCTAGTGCTGGGGGCGCTGGAGGGGTACTCATCCCTGGAGATCCCATCACCACCCTCTGCATCTCCCTACCTTGCAGGGCGATTGAGAAGCTGAGCGACCACCAGTTTGAGAACTATTCCTTCAAGATTTCCTACATCCCGGATGAAGAGGTGAGCTCCCCTCCGCCCCCACAGCGATCCCGCCGCGGGGGCCACTCTTCCAGGGAGCGGGGCTCCTCCCCGGGGGGCTCCTCACAGCCCAAACAGCTCGATTTCCCACTGCGGATGCTGGTGCCCACGCAGTTTGTTGGTGCGATCATAGGAAAGGAGGGCTTGACCATAAAGAACCTTACTAAGCAAACCCAGTCCAAGTAAGTACTTCAAATGGTTTTGTTTCTTTCTGTAGGGTGCTGTAGGTCCCTGGCATGGGTCCTCCATGCATCTGGGGCTTTTGAGTGCTGGCCAGTGCTGATTTCTTGGGATGCAGCCTTCATGGGATGGTGGCAGAGCCTCTGTCCTAAACTTCCTGCTGGCCAGGGTGGTCTGGGTGTGGCAAGAGGGGGATGCACGTTCAAAAAGGCCAGGAATGGGTTTCTAAAGCCTGATTACGAGAACCCTAAAGGGAGAAATGGCAAATCTGGGGATAAAATGCTGGAGGGGGATCCCAGGTAGAGTGGTCAGTGCCCACGCAGCCTTTGCCCGCAGGATTTGCTCATCCCGCAGCGCCCCGTATGGGCTAGAGCTGTTGTAGGAGGAAAGGGGGCACCGTGAGAGCACTGTTTTGAGAAGGATGGGCTTTTTGTAACTGAAGCCTTTTTTTGCAATCTAGCATTTTTAATTCTGAAGGAAAAAAAAAAAAGAAGGGGGGGACTGTCTTGCCAAAGTTCTTCGTGTTTCTCTTGTCAACGTTCACATTGATTTCACCACTGATTTTCTGCATGGTTTTCCTGCATGGTTTGTTCCTGCCCAGATTTGTTTGTGTTTAACCCAAAGCTGTCTTCTCCCATGCTCATCATCCTGAACCTGGTGATCCCACAGGACATAGGACTCCTGTACCAGAACATCCTCCGGGGCGTCCTAGTTCTCAGAGAAGCTTTTAGAGGCAAATTATTTGGTAATAGCACGTCCGCTTGAGCAGGAGGTAGGAAGATGCGCTGCTCTGCAGCTGAGCGAGCTGAACCCCAGCGTTGGGTTTGCAGGAAGAGGTTTGTACGGAAAGGGGGCAGATACATAGGGAGAGGAGCTCTTTAAGCCCAGCTAGCCCTAAAGCGTGGCCACCTAGTAGCTGTGAGCTGGTCCCAGTTGGCTGCAAGCCCTTCTTCTCCAGGTGAGTCCCCTGGTGTGATGAGCAATGGGTGTAGCTGTGTCCTTGCCACCCAAGACTGGAAGATTGCCCTTTGCAAGCCCTGAGCCTGGTGAGGAAGGTGGGAGGCACTGGCTGCCAGTTTCTTCTGACCACGAGGGCAAACGCTGCTGCCTGGGGTGGCTTCTGCCACCGAGCTGTCCCTGCTGGTGGATTGGCTCACCGTGTCTGCCCCAAAGACCTGGTGTCATGGAGGAAGGCCGTGCTCTGTGCTCTCACCTCTCCTGACCTGCCCAAGGAGGCCATGTGCCATGGCGGGCCACCACCTCTGCTCCAGCCTTGGCCAAGGGGCACCTCATGCACCCGGCCTGGGCAGTCACAAGAGACCATTGCCTTCAGTTTGGGGTGTCAGCCCGCAGCTCTGTCCCTGCTCAGGCCACCGTTACCCACCAGAGTGATGATTCTGGGGACGAGAACGCTGGTGACATCCTGGTGCCTGGCCCCTGCTGCTGCCCAGAATGATGTTGGGTCATGGATTCCTCTGGTTATATAGAACTTCACCCCTGTCTCCACACATAGTGATGCCCAGAGATACTCCTGAGCTCCAGGGGACAAAACTATCCCCAGGTTGACCCATCTTTATCCTTGGCTGAGGAGGAGCCCAGACCAAGAAGCCACCCCAGATGACCTTCCACAGTGATTGCAGCCCTTGTAACTTGGTCAGGAGAGGACCATGGCTACCAAGCAGCCATGGGGCAGGATACCCCTACGTGCACACCATACCATCCACCTTGAGAGGGCTGTCCCTCAGGGCTACGGCTCTCTAAAATGTTCCCAGCATCCCTCCCAGCTGCGCCATAAGGTGTCTTGGAGGTTTTTCCTGCTGCATCATGGGCAAACCTGCCCTACCCTTGTCATGCCATCCCTGTTGTCAGCTGCCCCTGTCTCCCCTGCCTGCAGCACCCTGGGGTCCTGGGCAGCTGCTGCTGAGGTTAGGGGGTTGAGGGTCCCCTTCTCCATCCTCTTGTTGGAATGGAGCTGTGCAGCAGCAGCGCTGGGACATGCTGGGAAATCCAGAGCCCTCCTCCACCTTCCAGCTCTTTGGGGTGGGACATGCCTGAACGCAGCAGCCCCTTCCTGGCCCCCCATCTTCTCTCGTGCCTGCACATCCAGGTTGGGAATGGGTTGGAGGTCAGCCAGAAACCAAGCCTATGTCCCTCTCTTGGGCTTGTCCAGGGTACTCATCACTTCGGTGGGTCCGTTCAGCCCATCTGTGGCTCTTGGCCCCTCTTCAGTACAAAGGCTCAGCTGCGCGCCCCATCTCCACCAACCTCAACTGCTCATGGGTTCACGAAGTGGCCTGACTCTTCTCTGTGGGGGTCTGTTGGGGCATTCATGGATTCCTCATCGGTTCCACCTAGCCGAGAGCATCAACCTGGTGTGACGTTGCAGCACTGCTCTGGAGCATGGGCCCGTCATTGCCTTTGTGGCACGTCGCGATGCATTTGCCTTCTCCTCGGCAGAGAGGGTGGCAGTGGGTGTCCCTGTGCCTGCTGGGTGCTGCCCCTGAAGGAACAGAACAGATCCTCCAAGTCAACCTGATGGAGCTCCACAGCTGGGAGTGCCTTAGAGGGTGTCACACAGCATGCAACTCTCTCACCGTGTGCTGTAGACATAACCAAGGGGCAGGGAGAGCTCAGCACTGCTGGTGTTTCCAGCACCTCTTTGCACAGTCCAGGCAGGACCAGTCTCCTGCCTGAGCAGCTCTGGTTGAAGCCATAGGAGATCTGGAAAGAAGTAGCCTGCAAAGGGATCAAAACTTATATTCATTCCCTCTTCAGTGCTCAAATGAAACCACCCTGGGGTCCCTTTTGAAGCTGGTGGGGTAGGCTCTTCCCTTGTCTGGGGGAAGGTTCACCCACCTGCTCACCCTCTATCTGTAGATGAAGTCTCCTTGTGCTACGTGCTGGTTCATGAGCTCCTCTGGAAGAGCTGACCCGTGCAAACCCACTGTGACCCTGCAGCATCCAAATGTGGCACTGGTTAGGGGTGATTCTGCACCACAACCCCTGGCCTTGCATGCACAGCAGCACCCATGAATGATCCCGGTCATGATTGGAACCTCTTACAAAAAGAGAGACATGGCCAGAGGGCACCATGTTGGAGCTGAGCGCTGGGGGCATTGACTGAGTGGCTGAGCAGCCACCTACTGCACCTCCTCAGAAGATCTGGGCCAGCCCAACCCGGCTGCAGCAGTGACAGGGATGCCGAGGTGGTGGCTGATGGCAGGATGGCTGCACAGCGTCATCCTCTGGCGGGAAGAGTGCGCGGACTCAGCGAAGATGGAAAGGTTGCTTACCCCTGTTCTTCAAGATGCGTGGTTGACGTGCAGGAGTCTCCTACCCTGCTTTCCTCTCTCCCTCTCTCTCAGGGCCTTTGCCAGGTACGGTTGAGCGGTGAGGAGTGAGCTGGAGGCATGTGCCTCCTCCCCGCCATGAGCTGAGGGGAGGACCAGAGGAGCTAGAGCACAGTCCCTGCCGGTGCGCAAGGGAGAGCTTTCTGGTCTCCCGTGGAAGGGCGTGAGTACAAGCGTTGTTGTTGACGTGTGCCTCCATGTCGTGACAAACGCTGCCTAAGGGTAAGTTGTCTTTCTGTCCCGAACGACACACAAGGGTTGTGGCAGCTGCTGGTTGCTGAACAGCCTCGGGTGTTGTGCGGAGAGAGGCTGAGGTTGGAAGGGACCTCTGGAGACCGCTCATCGGGTCTCCTGCTCCAAGAGGGACTGGTGTCAGAGGTGATAGACCAGGTTGCTCAGGGCTTTGTCCAGTTGAGGATTTGTTCTGCCCCCTCTTGATGCATCATTTCACATTGATTGACATCCCTCAGCTCCCTCAGAGACCTCAGGTCATAAAGGTGAACGTAGCTCAAATCTGATCTAAGCCAACAGAATCGAAACGCTACCTGGGCTTGCATGAGACCAGGTGACTGTAGATGTACATCAGCGAGACCCAGGTTCACCCCAAAGCTTGAGCAGGTGTTGAAATGAGCTTTTCTGTGAATAGCAGGCTCGGCTACTGAGCTTTTGAAAGCCTTTGTGTGACACCAGCCGCATCTCAGGGTGCTCCTCTCTGCTGGTTGTTTTGCTGTAGGGTTGACATCCATCGGAAGGAGAATGCCGGCGCCGCCGAAAAGCCCATCACCATCCATGCCACGCCAGAGGGGTGCTCTGAAGCATGTCGCATGATCCTTGATATCATGCAAAAGGAGGCTGATGAAACTAAATTGTAAGTGCCCCTGGCTCAGCAAAACAGGCAGATTTGGTGAAAGGGAGGTAAATTCAGCCATCTTCTGTCACTCCCCACCCCCTGACGGAGCTGGTGGCATTCAGAGTTTCAGGATAGAGTCATGAGTCAGTTAGTAACTTAAAATTCAGTCACTTCTTCCTGATGTCATCGATGGTGCTGGAGAGACCAGAAGGTCAGGTGGGTCCGAAGAGCATTCAGGCAAACTTGGAGAACAGAACACCACGAAATACAGATAGGCTTGGGAAGTCCCTGCATTCCCGTTCCCCCGAACTTGAGGAGATAGAATGGTGGGAAATGGTGGTGGTTCTTCTGCTTCTTCCACCACATCATTAGTACCCGTTGCTGGAAATTGGTTTCCTGGAGAAATGGACCTTTAGATTTATTTATTTTTTAATCCATTTTAGAGCAGAAGAGATTCCTTTGAAAATCCTAGCACACAACAGTCTGGTGGGGAGGTTGATTGGCAAGGAGGGCCGCAACCTCAAGAAGATTGAGCAGGACACGGGCACGAAGATCACCATCTCCCCGTAAGTCCTGATGAGCACCAAGCCATCCCCCTCCATTCAACACGGTACGGGCAGCACTGGAGCCAGAAAACAGAGCACTTGTGTCCTCCCATGCACGTTCCCCATCCCGGGTGGGCGTTCCTCATCCCAGGTGGATGGTGGCATTGGGCAGGGAGAGGGCGTGTGGCCTCACGCTGTCTCTTGGGGGAACCCTCATCTTTGATTTTGAGTTTTCCTTTTTTTTTTTTTTTTTTTTTTTTTTGACTTGAAGAAAAAAATGTAACTGCATCTCCAGATTTATCTGTGGGGTAGTTTGCAGGATTTAACCATTTATAACCCCGAGCGGACCATCACGGTGAAGGGCAGCACGGAGGCGTGCTCCAATGCCGAAGTGGAGATCATGAAGAAGTTGCGAGAGGCCTATGAGAACGACGTGGTGGCCATCAATGTAAGCTGCCAGCCCTCCCGCCTGGGATCCACTGCTGAGGTGGCCAGGAGAAAATTGCGGGGGGAGTCCTCCTGTTATGGCAAGGCTTAGCCTCGCCAGTCATGTCCACATGGTGTGGTGAGAACCCCAAAAGCCCCACTCTGCCTTTTACACGTTACTCCCTGTCTTTGCTTTCCCAGCAACAAGCCAACCTGATCCCAGGACTGAACCTCAGTGCTTTGGGCATCTTCTCAACAGGGCTCTCCATGCTCCCATCCACCCCAGGGGCCCGAGGGGCTGCAGCGGCCACCCCGTACCACCCATTTGCAGTAAGTGCAAGAGGTTTTGGGGTGTGGAGGATGTGTTCTTGGGGGCAGAGTGGTCCCTAGAGTCTCCTGCTGTAGTTGTTGAGTTTGGGTGGACACTGTAGGAGCTGTAGGAATCTGTAGGAGCCTTCTCATGAGGAGCCTTGAACAAGAGCTCTGACTCTTGGCCATCTGGGGAAGATGCTCATCACAGCAGCAAAGCGGAGAAGAGAGTGAATGAACGTGGCTTGTCCCTCCTTGGATTTATCTCCCCGGGAAGATCAGCTGCATCCCCATGTTGTGCTGAGCTTGGTTTCACCTGTGTTTAATGACTGACCATGTCTCAAGGGTGCTGCGCTCTGAAGGTGGCTGGGGCAATCTGTGCCTGTGCTGGCATGGAAAAACCATGTAGGTGGTCTTTGGTCCTGACCCCAGACCCACCACTGGGTTGTGATGGTGTGGACTGAGTTCTGCCCTGCAGGTCTGGTCTCGGTGGCCACCTGACCCTGCCGGCATCGCCACAGGGCGGGCAGAGCATGGCGGGAAAGGGGACGAGCGGCACGCCCTGTGCCACCACCGCCGCCAGCTCTGATCCCTGCCCTAGCACCCCAAGGGCTGTGCTTGCTGGGAGCTGATCTGCGCCTGACTTCATAGGCGAGGGTGCTCCTCTTTCTGGGGGTGCTGTGGCACTGGGGCAAAGCAAGCCTGGGAAGCAGTTTCCAAACCACTGATGTTGCACGCAGGCAGGGACTGTCCAGTGTCAGGCAAACGTGCTGGCCAAAGTGCTGATGGAGAAGGTCCATCCCCAGCCCACTAGCATCTGCAGAGGACCCTTAGGGTGACCAGGCTCTGTGGTCTGTCTCTGTTAGTCTGTCTAAATACGTCTGCTGATGAGCTTTGGCTGCGTGGCGACCGGCACGCGGGTTCATTTACTTGTGCTGTTTTCTTTTCCTGGCGACGCCAGCAGCAGAGCGGTCGGAGGAGAACGGTGAGTGACAGGCTGGTGGTGTGGAGGGGTGGATGAGTGTGACGCGTGTGATGGCCCTGGAGGGCAGCGAGAGGGTCTGTCTGTTCGTACGCTGCCAGCCCGCGAAGGGGAGGATGCTCTGCCTGCATCGGCCGCCCGAGCGAGCGCAGCCTTCGGGAAACGTCTGCTGGAGCGGTGGTTGGTGTGATGGAGAGGAGCTGGGCAGGTCTTCTGAAGGTGTGGGCTCCTTCACCTTCGCGTGGCCTTTTCCAAGCCACTGCAGTGAGGCCAAGAGAAGCAATTGCCTTTGCCATCATTTTTTAGAGTAAAACAAGGAGCTGGCAGAAAAACCTTATAGGAAACCATCTTGGCTCAGTGGCAGCTCCTTTCCCTTAAGCACTTTGTGTTTCACACTTCAGAGCGGTCGTTTCTGACAGTGTCCTCGGCAGGACCTGGGGTTAGTGGCTGTCACTTCAACTCCGGAGTTCTAGAGACCTGTCAGGGATGGAGGACGAGGAAGCAGCGTCACGGTGAAGTGGGGGAGCTAGGGAGGTCCTGTGCCCACTCCAGCCACAAGGACCAACGGGGCAGGAGAGGAGATGTTGGTGTAGGAGACATGAAGCAGCCCAATGCCAGAAGCAGAGGGTGGACCCAGGGAGCATGAGCTCGGTGTGAGGAGGAGCACAAAAGCCTCAGTGCAGTGTATTTAAGTAGAGGGTTGGGAGCAAGAGTGATGTCTGCCATGGGCAGGGGAGCCGGGTCCTCTCTGCCCAAGTAACCATGGTTTGCAGATAGCATCTGGTTGCGCTTGCCCAAATCCATAGCAGGAGAGTTGTGTCTGCTGCTGGGAGAGATGTCTGATGTGTTTGACACACAGAAGAGTTGAAGAGGAGTTGGGTTGGGTTGGTTTGGGGGTGCTGGCACGCACCCCTTGCTTTTGGCTGTGGAGAGACACACTACTGTCCCCGGCCCAGGTCTTGGGAGAACAGCTTCAGCCTTTTTGCTTTTTCTTCTCTTGGAACTGGAGAAGGGAAGTGGTGATGGAAATCAGAGCAAAGCTAGATGTTTTGCTCAGTTCTCACCAAACTCCCACCTTCTCCACAAGGGACCAGTGGTGGTTACAGTGTGGTTTCAGGGTTGTGGCTGCTCCAGAAGGCTGTAGGGGCCAGTTTTCCACTACAGACACGAGCAGGACACAGCCAGAAAAACAGCAGCGGGGAGGAACTGGGGGTAACTGGGAGCTCCCATCCACCCCCCAGCCCCATTGCACTGTGCTGCAGGTGCAGGATCCGGGCTGCTGCTCACCTTGATGTGCCCTCGGGTACCCCCTTACTCCCTGGGAGGGGTTTCAGGGGCTGAAGGGTTGTCTCTGTGTCCCTGCCCAGCTGGTGGTGGTGGCACGCTGCTCCGTGTCGGGCTGGGGAGGGCTGGGAAGGGGCTGGCATGTTGGGGATGTCACTGACCCTCCTTTTCTCTCCGGCCGTAGAGCTCCTCAGCATACCTCTCGAGTCTGTACGGAGCCCCCCCAGCCGGTGCCTTCCCCCATCAGCACCCCGTAAGTGCTGCTGTACCTCCCTTTGTGAGATCTTGGGCACGGCGGGAGGGTTGGCTCTAGGCCAGGGCGGGCAGCTGCTGCCCTGGGATGCTGTCAGGAGGGCAGGCAGCCCCGCTTCGGCTGCTCCCCTGACTGTCTCGCTTTTCCGTGCCCTTGCCAGCTGCCAGAGCAGGAGATTGTGAACTTGTTCATCCCGACGCAGGCGGTGGGGGCCATCATCGGGAAGAAGGGGCAGCACATCAAGCAGCTGGCGCGGTTTGCCGGTGCCTCCATCAAGGTGAGCAGAGTGCTGCAGGGCTGGTCCTCGGCTTTGTGCCTCAGTGTGCCCTTCCTGCTGCCAGGGGCAGCGAATGGAAACCCTTGGGGAGTGGTTTTACTCCCCAGATTAGTAGAAACGCAGTCCTGAAATGCCCCGGTTATCACCCCTGCTTGAGTGGGAGGGGCTGCTCCTGACGGGGGGTGTCCCTGCATGAGGGGCTGTCCCACACAGGGGAGGTCTTGCCAAAGCAGGGCTACACTGATGCACCTTCTCCCCCATCCCTCTGTAGATAGCCCCAGCAGAAGGTCCTGACGCCAGCGAGCGGATGGTCATCATCACAGGGCCGCCCGAGGCTCAGTTCAAGGTGCGCTGGCCATGGGGTGGGGGCTGTGGCTGGGGGGATGCCAAGGGACAAGTCGAGAGCATCCCTTTGGTCGCTGCTGTGTTGTCAGCCTGGGTTTACCTCCGTGGATGCCAGGGGAGCTCTTTGCTCAGGACTGTGGTTTTGGTGCTGCTGGACACAGGCACATCATTGTGCTCGGGGTGGGGAGGGCACAGCAGCCGCCTCCAGGGCTTTACTTCCACCGGTTTTACCTCCCCTTACGTCTCCTCTCCAGGCCCAGGGGCGAATATTTGGGAAGCTGAAAGAGGAAAACTTCTTTAACCCAAAAGAAGAAGTGAAGCTTGAAGCCCACATCAAGGTGCCTTCCTTCGCCGCCGGCCGTGTGATTGGCAAAGGTGGCAAGACGGTATGTGGGGGGATTCAGGGATGCTCCCCCCTGCCCCAGGGCATCACCCGTCACCCCTGCCCGGCGGGGGGGCAAAGACTCTGTGCTCAGTGATCGCAGCAACGTCTTGACCCCAGCCCTGTGTCTTGGTGGTGGCTCTCATTGGGTGGTGACCATCCCAAGGAGGGGACAGGGTGTGACCCACGGCAGCCTGGTACCACGTGCTGGCTCAGAGCTGGGGGTGACTTCGGCTTTTCCCTGAAAAAACCTGGGGCTCTCTCATTTCCTCCAGGTGAACGAACTGCAGAATTTAACTAGTGCAGAAGTCATTGTGCCGCGAGACCAAACCCCAGACGAGAACGAGGAGGTCATTGTTAAAATCATTGGGCATTTCTTTGCCAGTCAGGTAAGGTTAGGCTGTGGCTTTTCTGATATTCCCAGCCAGTTTAATCCACAAAGGAAAGACACGGAGCACAGCGCTGCGTGAGCATCCTGCCACTCTGTTTTGGGTGGTTCCTGTGCACCCAGGGCGCACGAAAGATGTTTTGGCAGCTCTCCCCAGCTGTGCTAGCACTAAAGACTGGCTTGATTTAGCTCAAGTTTGTGTCTTGGGCACCATGTGTAGTGGCCCCTGGGGTGTGAATCAGCTCCTCCCTGGCAGCAGTGCCAGCAGGGAGCTCTCCCAGGCGCCCACATCCCACCTGCGTGCATGTCCTTGTCTTCTGCCTGCTCGAGTGGGATGGTGGCACCCCAAAATTCAGGACCTTGGGAAGCGATAGAAGCAGCACAAGTTAAAAACCCTGCAGCGCTCCACCTGCATCTGTGCGGGAGCAGAGCAGCTCCTTCCTTAGCACATCCTTAGTTATGGCTGGGCCAAACCATGTGCTCCTTCTGTAATTTAAAGCTCAGAGGGCAGCAAGATGCTGTTGTGCCTAGAGGGGGGAACAACCACTCAGGCTGCTCGCGGTGCCCACACTGACCCCCGGTTCTTGCTTCCACCCTCCCCCCCACCAAGACTGCACAGCGGAAGATCAGGGAAATCGTACAGCAGGTGAAGCAGCAGGAGCAGAAACACGCTCAGGGAGCCCCGGCCTCGCAGCACAGCAAGTGAGGCTCCCGCCGTGCCGGCCAGCACCGCCCGATGAATGTAACCCCAACTGCCGCCGCCAGACCCCCCAGCAGGTCAGGGGAGCAAACCAAAGACCCCCGAGCCCTGCTCCCGCGGCCAGGGCACTGCGAGGATGCACAGCGGGGGGGTACGGGGAGGGCTCTCTCCCTCCCGCAGCCTCCCCCTTACTCCGTCGCCTCCCGACGCTATCCCTTTAGTTGGACTAACATAGGCAGAGAGAGGTATTTTTATTTTTAATTTCCTAAAAGCCACCTGTTTCATCCAGGCACGGCCGGAGGAGCTCGCCTGGCGTGGGGGGCTGCGGCGCACAGTGTGGCACTCATCAACTTTAGAATTAATATATCGATAATGAAACTAACGCAGATTTTTAAATTTTTTAAGAATTTTTTTCTTTTTTTTTTTTTTTAATTTCAAAGGGGTCGGGGGGAGGCAGGTGTTTGTTTTTAGCAAAAACAGGCTTTTCTAGATTTTAAGGAAATGAACTAGTCCATTGGTTCTCTAATGCACAGTAGAGCAGAGATGTAGGATTGCCAGCAGGGGAAAAAAAAAAAAAAAAAAATAGCGTTAAAAAGCAGTTTCTTAAGGGCTTTGAGAAGAGCAGTGCCTGTATGAGCCAACAGAAGGGATACCGTCTCCTAAAAGAAGAATCTCTTTCACGCACCCTTTCCTCTTTGCTTCACAGAGTCCAAAACTGGGGTTTGCATCCGTTCTGTCCCCCCTTTCCAGCTGTCTGTCTGTCCCCTCTCTCTCTCCATCACTGCCCAACCCAGCCATGCTCAAGGGTAATATCCCTAGAAAACAAGGGGCAGCACCAGCCCTGCCTGCTTTGGGCAGGGATCTTTGGGGAAAGATCCCTATTGCAGGGAGAGGAGGGGGTAATGGGGGGACGCGGGGGGGCAGGGAAACATTTACAAGAGGTTGGAAAAAACAACCAGCAACATTTTTTTAAAATTTAAAAAAACCCAAACTCAACGCAACAGCCCCCCATGACACATGCATACATACACACACAAAAACTACCTCAGGTTTTCGTACCTCAGCACCTTGCGCTTGTGTTTCCCTTTTAGAGATTTTGTATGCCTTGTAAAACTGATAGTTGGAGCATTTTTTTATTTTTTTAATAAAAAACGAGTTGGAAAATGATCTTGACCAAGTCAGCTGCGAGGCAGGAGAAGGAAACCATCCCACATGTCCCAGAGCTCTTCCGTAGTCTCCTTCTGCTAGCTGAGAGCCAGTGGCCATTCCTTCAGAGAAAGCTTGAGAAATGTTTAAAAAGAAAAAAAATGGAAAAAAAAAAAAAAAAAAGGTAGAAAAAAAACACCCAATGAATGAAAGTGGTGAAACCCGACGGGCAAGAGGAGGGATGGGAGCAGCGTGTTGCCGGCGCGTCCCGTGCCGAGGTGAGGTGCCAGCGCCGGACCCAGGGGCTGTGATGCCACGTTTTCCTCCACTGCAAAGTGTTCTGTGAAAAACCAACCCACTGACAACAACAACAAAAAAAAAAAAAAAAAAAAGAGAAATATATCCAGCTAACAAGAGCCTGAGCTTGCTCTCCGTTGCTTTCTTTCGAGTGCCTCGCACTGGTCAGGGCCAGGCTGAGCTCAGGGTGGGGGTTCTCCCATGGCCACCCCATTTTCCTGCTGAGAGGGGGGGGGGTGGCAGGGTGGGGTTTTCTTTTTTGAGGGAGGGTGTTTGCAGACATGGGCAGGTGTAGCTTCACCCAGTCACTTGGGGAGGTGTTGCTTTTCCCTGCACTGAACCAGGGGCTGTGCCTCTCCGCAGTGAGTTAGCGAAGCCCAAGCGATGCTGTGGCACTGCTGTGCTTACTAACGGGGTGCTAATTGTGCTCATGCAGCTGGAAAGCTCGGGTGCCCCTACCCACCCCCACGGCTGCTTCTCTAAGCGGCCAAAAGCTCGGTGCCGCCAGCAGCAGGAGGCAGCCACCGCCGGGCCGGGCGGGGGGGCAACACCCCACGGGGAAGGGACCAAGCCAGGGCTCGGGTGGCCCTTGCGCTGAGAAGCGGGCAGGGGTAGGGCTGTGCCTGGGCGCGGCGTGGGGTGCTGGTGGGTGCCACCATGAGGGAACCCTGCGCAGCTCCCAGAGCTTCCTTCCCTCCTGCCCACCAGACGCTGGGGCCACCGTGCCCTCGGCAAGGTGGCCCCTGGGAAGGTGCCACGTGTGTAACGCCTCAGGGCCCCAACCCACATCACTGGGCACGCCCATGTGTTTCGGGAAGGGACAGGCAGCAAAAAAATGTCCTTTCCCCACCTACAGCACAACTGATTGCAAAAAGAGCATCAGTCTTCGCCTGTGCTGTCCCCCTACCCCTGGGCGGTGAGGAGTCAGCCCCCTCCTGGCAGGACCAGCTCAGTCCGACCTGACTGGCCCCGCCGGGTCCCCCGCATCCTCCCTGTGAGTAAGAACCGCGTCAGGGGGCAGCCAGCATCACAAGTGTGCATCCCCCCCCCGGCCGGGGGGGACGCAGCATTACTCAGGCTGTACACGTGGTCTCTCCTCAGCACCGAAAGGCCATTTACTAATTTTACTAATGAGGAGCGGGGCCCAGCGCCCGCAGCAACCCCTGAGCCAGAGCACAGAAGTGAGTAGCCTGTTGCTCACTGTGTTGGGGCACAATGAACCAGCCACAGCCAAAAGGCCAGAGCCCACAGGATGACCCTGCAGACAGAGGGGCTAGTGACTGCTACAACTGCCCCCCCCCCCCAGCTGACACAAGGAGGCTTTCAGCACCCACAGGCACTTCGAAGCGGCCGGTGTGGGTGTCCCCCAACGGGGTTTGCACCACAGAAGGGCTTTTTGGTTCGTGTGGAGGCCGGGGAGGGCACCAGCTGGCTGCACGTCCAGGTGAGCTGTTCACGGCCTTGTCACCCTGCTCCTTCCACCTAACGTCTGAGCTCTCTCTGCTCACAGGGTGTGCACAAGGGGGACCTGGAAAGCTCCCTTTCACCACTAGCCCCTCACCAGGCATTGTTTTGGTGGCTTTTTTTTTTTTTCTCCCAAAATAAAAATTCTGCTACCATCAGCAGTAGAGTGCAGGGTCAGCCTGAAAAATTGCATCCCCCGAATGGTGAGAATTGAAGCCAAAGGGAAAGGATACTTAAAGCTCCTGGCTCCTAGCATTAATAAACAGCTAAAATCTTCCAAGTCCTCGGGGATCCGGGGTAGATTAAATATCTCATGTAAGGACAAAACACAACAGATTGCCTTTGTAATAGTTCTTTCTTTGGAGAATCTCCTCTGATTTTGTGACGGATTAAGCTAATCAGTTTGAAAGCAAAGACTGATGCAGCTGCTGACCCACAACACAGATAAACCACCTTATCAGCTTTCCCAGGACAGCAGCTCTTTAGGCAAGGAGGAGCACCATGAAGGCTGAGCGTACCCACAGTGACCGAGGGGATGTCTCCAAAACCACCATCTTTCCCCCAGAGCTGAAGAGAGGAGATACCTCACCACCAGTCAGGAAACATGTTATGGTAACCATGTCACTGCAGAAACAATCTGACATGGTTATTTATACAAGTGTTTGAACATGGGGCTTCCAAACCAGCTACAGGGCAATCCATCCTCTGTGATGGTAAATGAAAGACCTGAACTCCTATTCCAGTTCTAGAGTATACTCTAAAGACAAAAAAAAAAAGGGGGGGGGGGGGGAAACACCATGTTTACACCAACCTAGCTTGCTCTGACTAACAGAGTGAGAATTCACCCAAGCTCTTAATTTCACAGAATCATCTGGGTTGGAAAAGCCCTTGAAGCTCCTCCAGCCCAACCATGACCCTCACCCTGACCGTTCCCAACTCCCCCAGATCCCTCAGCGCTGGCTCAGCCCGACTCTCCAACCCCTCCAGGGATGGGGACTCCCCCCTGCCCTGGGCAGCCCATTCCAACGCCCAACAGCCCCTTCTGCACAGAAATACTGCCTCAGAGCCAGCCTGACCCTGCCCTGGGCAGCTTGAGGCCATTCCCTCGGGGCCTGGCGCTGGGGCCTTGGCTCCAGAGACTCATCCCCCCTCTCTGCCCCCTCCTGGCAGGGAGCTGTAGAGGGCCAGGAGGTCTCCCCTCAGCCTCCTCTTCTCCAGACTGAACCCCCCCAGTTCCCCCAGCCGCTCCCCAGCAGACCTGTGCTCCAGACCCTGCCCCAGCTCCGTTGCCCTTCTCTGGACACGCTCGAGTCATTCAATGACCTTTTTGGGGTGAGGGGCCCAAAACTGAACCCACTCAGCGAGGGGCGGCCTCGCCAGTGCCACTGGTGGAGGCATGGAGGCAGCACCTGTGGGGCAGTAAGGCAGCAGCATGTTCCAGCACCAGCACTGAGCCTGGCAGGACACGCGTCTGTAGGCCGGCACATCGCTGCTCACACATTTCATCTCACTTCCACACTCTCACCACGACACTGTGTGGAGAGACTCCACTACTGGACAGCCCCTGTTCACCAAGCAGCACACACAGGCTTTGTCTTACTGAGAAGTCTAGTGAGTCACCCCAAAAAGAAATCTCCTACTCTGGGGTGTTACTGGGACTGTGCTCGCTCATCTCACTGCTGAACAACATCCTGATTGGCCCTACAGGATATTATGACAATCGCTTAAAGGCTTTTGTGCTCTGATACTCATCCTGGCTGGAGCCTTCTTCCTTGCAGGTTGTAGGCGAGATAAAAAACACACAGATACATCAAGTTTTTTCAATTTAAAAAAATCACTCTATTTCATTACCAGGTAGAATTTCATTCTAGTAAGGCTCTTTATATAAGTTAAATAATTATTTTAATAAAAAGAAATAAATACTTCTCTCTTCACATTAGATAATTCCCTGGAGACAGAAAAAAACAACCAAAAAACAAACAATAAACCAACCCCAACTACAGGGGCTTCACTATGGATTTGTTACAAATCAAAAGATGGTAAATGCTTTCTTGCTATGGTCATCACAAATCCAGTTTTAGGAATCAAGTAGATCGTAGATGTTCCAGAAACAGAAGAAAACTCTCCTTGAGGAAACAGTAGCTAAGCAAATTGTCCTTGAGAAGGTAAGTTCACAACTGTTAAGACCACCAAAGATGAGAGTCCCATTTGTGCATCGTGCGGCTGTGTGTGCTGTGAGGTATAAGCACCCATCCCAGTGGCAGAGGTTCACAGCGTTTGTTCTTAACCGTTCCCTTGGTGAAGTCAGTCTTTCTGGGCTTGCATTTCAGGTGCATTAGCTAATTTCAAAGAGAGTTACTGTCTCCAAAATCGGGGAAAAAACAAAAAAAAAAATCTTATCCACTACTTCATAGCCTAAAGAGGAAAATTTGTGTGCCTGCTGCCTTTTCAAATAAAGTATTGGAAAAGTAACTAAAAGAAGAGTTAGTCACCCCAAGGTGATCACAGTGTTACTCTAATAGTGCATGTCTCACAGCAGCTGCTGATGGATTATTTCCCACACCATCTTCTTGCGGAAGTAAGGCATGTCATCCTGAAAAGCAAAGAAAAACCCATTCAATATGAAGTCATGGCAGAAAGAGGCAGAAACTACGCACAAACACCCAGTTAATTCTTTAATGTGAAGCTCCTTTCAAGAACTGTCAACCCTTGCCATTTGGCTCCAACATGGGTTTCACCCACACAGCTCCTAAGAGGGGGACGTGACCAAACCAGATTTACTTGGCCACACAGCATCTTACAGGCACTTGAATAAAAGACCAGTGTGTTGGAAAATAACCAGTGTCTTAACTGGTCAAAGGGTGAAACCTGTTTCTCCAAATGATACGAAGGCCAGATATCACAAACCTGCTGGCTGCATTATCTCACCCAAGAGAAGTCTCACTGATTCAACTAGAAAGCAGATACCAGATGTGAGGATGGAGAAGACAGCTCTGCCCTGCTGAGGTCCCTTTGAAGTTCCAACCACCAAAACCAGAGAAAGGTACAAAACCTCAGTCCCTGCCCCAGACACAATTAACAGCTGCTGCCTAACTTCCCTGGCTCTTGTATCTGTGTGAAAGTCTGGAGCTGTTTATAACCTTCACTCACCTGTGTAAAGGTTATGGGTTTGTCTCTGGAGATATAATCTGCGTATTTGCACAGAAAAACCCCGCAGTCACTTCCATTCTCTTGCTGAGGAATTTCCTAATGAATGCAAAGAAGATGGAGAATTTTCTTCTATCTTAAAAGAAAAGCAATTTGGAAGTAGCACACGTTACCCACATGAACAATACACTAACCACACACTTGGGAAACTCCTTGCATAACCCATTTACCACTCCCAAACACAGGAATAGACCCAATTAACTGCACAACACCCCTCCCCTCTGCTTCCTTTACTTGGATGTCACAATCCAAATTCTTGGCAGGCCAACAAGGGATAGCAACCTCCTCCCTGCAAGGTGTCTTGAGGTTTGCAGTGTCCTGTTTCTTGGAGTCTTTAGATAGTGTTTTTTACTATTAGCTTGTTGAGAAACATCAGCTCAACCCTTTCCTTTGCCACATGCCAGGATCTGTGCTGCAAACAAGAGCCTACATTTGACAGCAGCTAAACAGGTTTTTAAATTTGACTTGCAAAAGGGGGGCAAAGCCAGATTCACCAAAATGTGTCAGGCTAATTGAAAAAAAAAAGTATCCATCCAGCAAGGAGAGGCACTGCTTGAGGATTTCATCCCAGCATGGTTTCCTGGTCCACCCACAGCCTGAGGTGGTACCATAAGAACACAAGATGCTTATGGCCGTTTCTCTAAAGGCTTGGACTTCTTAGAAAGTGTTAAGACCTTCATGACAAGTAGTTACAGTTCACATTTCAAATCCAACTAGTGCTCACATACATGTTCCTCCATGTTGTGAAGAGTCCACTCTGAAAAAGTCAGCTGTAGATTTCTTTTCTGCTGGCTTTCTTCTTGCAGGTAATAGCTGTTTAAAACAAAACAAAATCACTCTTCATCTCCGTAACTTAGGCCAATAAAAAAAAAAAGAGCTGCTGAAGGATCACAGGAAGATGAATGGCAGGACAGTAAAATGTCAGAGGATCCTCACAGCAGCTGATTTAAGGCATTTGGAGGAAAAAATACAAATCTTAAATTTACAAACACAGTGAGGGGCTGTGAAATAATGGTCAGGAATGAGACCAGATGATCAGGAATGAGAACAACAATTCCAACAGAGACTTCCACAAAAGTGTAAGCTCATTGCTAAGTAGAGGTCAAAAAACCCCTCCAAATCACATGTTATCAGAGGAAGAACAGAAATACCAAGCAAGGAAGCATAATGGCATAATTCCACTGTGTGCCTTAATCCCCCACACCAGGTGCACCTCCAGAAAAAACTCAAAAGCTTCTGGGCTAATACCTCCAGCTGAGGAAGCTCCCAGGCCACCAGTTGCTGAAATAAGACTCTTAAGGAAAAATTTATTTGATGCAGACCTGTTCTTTATACCCTCTTCCCAGTCATCTGCTGTTAACTGTTCAGGAGAGCACTGGACTAAAACAACACTTGGTTTGTCTCTGTGGGGCTGCTCAGAATCACAGAATGATCTTGGTTGGAAAAGCCCTTGAAGCTCCTCCAGTCCAACCATGACCCTCAGCCTGACTGTTCCCAACTCCACCAGATCCCTCAGCACTGGCTCAGCCCGACTCTCCAACCCCTCCAGGGATGGGGACTCCCCCCCTGCCCTGGGCAGCCCATCCCAACGCCCAACAGCCCCTTCTGCACAGAAATCCTGCCTCAGAGCCAGCCTGACCCTGCCCTGGGCAGCTTGAGGCCATTCCCTCGGGGCCTGGCGCTGGGGCCTTGGCTCCAGAGACTCATCCCCCCTCTCTGTCCCCTCCTGTCAGGTAGCTGTAGAAGGCCAGGAGGTCTCCCCTCAGCCTCCTCTTCTCCAAACTAAACAACCCCTCCTGCTCGTGCTCTACAAAGCTGTTGGATTAAGGGTTTTTACTACTTCTGCATTAGTGGCAAAGACATCTAAGGATGCTGGTTTGCACAACATGAAAATCTGTACCCGTTACATTTGAGATGTGTGCCATGCCAGCTGATACATCTGGAAAAGCTTCCCACAACACATCTGTCTTGAATAAGAATGTCACACAAATAGCATGCAGTAAGGACATGACGGTAGCCTGCTGGGGTAGGCTGGGGGGAAATATGGTGGTTTTGTTTAAAACTCTGAACAGAATAGAAGAGGTATAGACAAACTGAGAAGGAGCACGTTACATAGCTCACAACATTACGGGGGGGGGCGGGGAAGGTCTCAGTACAAGAAAAGGATAAAAGAGGTAAGCAGTAAAGAGTAAAAGTATGTGTAGCTGGTCACTAATAGGAGTGTGTATACCCTAGGACACCAACATTACTGAGTTGCAACCTGAAAGTTCTTAAAGAAGGGTGAGTTGAAAAGCTCTTGCAAGGCTGTAATCCTTCTACAGTCAGGTTGGTATTTTGAATCACTCCCCTGAAATCCTTCCCTCTCAGTTTTATTCATTACTAACAAAGTCAGTACACATGTGCCATGGGCCTATCACTTGTTTGACAGTGACACTTTGTCTGTGCCTAGAGTGGGAAGTTGGCAAAATCCAGGCAAAAATCCAAAAGACCCTGGGTAGAGGGGTTGATGTGAAATTCGGGTAAGTAGCCAGTGTCTCACAATTCGCAGCAAGTGAATCAAATATTTCTGTTTCATATCTACAAGAAATGTGAAAACTTGCAGTTGTGTTACAGGGACAAAATCCAAACCCACCTCATAATTCACAACATAAAAGCATTGACTGAGCAGTTACTTACAACAAAGTTTCACAGATTTCGTCCTTTTTGTGTCCCATTGAGTCAAAGTATTTGATAGTCTTCTTTCTGATGTCTATGACCTGTTATTAAAAGGTGACTGTTAGACAAAGCACAAACTTGTGCTGCACACACCCCAAAACCTAAATGACTTTTCTTGCTGGTTTTTTCCCCCCATCCAATTCTAAATGAAAAGCCAGTTTGACTCACCCCTAGTGTCCAGTGGTGTCTCAAGTGAATGGGCACAAAGATGAGGTCCTTATTGAAGAGATCCACATCTCTGGTCCATCTTCTTACAGCATTATAGCCCCCAGAAAGTAGTTTGGGGTAAAAGAAAGTACTAAAAGCGTGGACTGCTGGATATCCTTCTTTCTTATTTCTTTCCACCAGAAGACACATGTAGAAATTAATGATCTGTACCATAAAGAGTAAACTTGAAATGTAAAATAAGACATTAGCTTACCAAAAGAAAAATACAGCAACATGTTTTTGCTGGCCACCCTTAAGTACACAGGTGAGAGAACTCCAGCCTCATCTGTCAGATTTTGTTCTGAAAATTCTGTACTCAGTTACTTCTGCAGTTTGATAAAAACAGTAACCTAGACTAACTCCTGGAAGCTTCATAATACAAGAAATAAAGTAACTTCCAGAAAGACTAGACCCTTAAGTACTGATATTTCTAGGCGGTACAGTGGGGGCTCATCAAGTAACTTTGAAAAGTCTTCTGCACACAGTGAAAGGGTTATTTTAAAATAAATGCTGAATTGAAATCTCATTGTGCTGCAGGTAGTTTTACCTCATCATTTAGCCACTGAAGGTCCATTAGTGTGTGGATGTCCTCACGAGTGACCTTTAGTTTGAAGGCACTGCTCATGATCTCACCTGGATCACCTCTGCCAAATGCGGCACTGACCTCTCTCTCCATGGCCTGAAATGAACAATTAAACGGGGAAAGATTTGTGAAACAAGAGCACTGAGGACACTAACCTGTGGGCAGCTTTCAGCTGAAACAAGGCCTGTAAATCAGGCTCAGGAGACAGAGCAACTGGCTTTGCCAGTTTTTTGTTAAGTTAGAAATAGCACTTTTTGGTTGGTTTGTTTCAGCATCCTAACTTTAAACTTTAGAGACCAGGCTTGCTTCTATTTTTTTTCACAAAGGAAGCTGATATAAGACGTATGGACTAGTAAACACACTAAAGCAGCTGAAAACGGAACCAAAGTACAGCAAACAACCTTCCCACTGATGCTGCAGCCCTCGCAATACTGAGGTTTGAGCCAGTAACAGCAGGCATCCTCCATGCCAAGGCAGCTAAGTCAGGGGCCTGAAAGTAATTGGAAGTGAGGGACTTCAAATGGAACTGAAGTAACAGCAAAGGGGGAAACCAAGGCAGCTACACCAGTGTCAGGCAAACCTGAGTCCAGGTTGTGCATGCAACAGGTTGTAATATGGATGTTTCTACCTAAGTCTGCTTAAGGAATGCAAATAAACTCCTAGGCCTATTAGTACAAAACACTCGGACCTACAATAGCATCTCCTTCTTGGCTGAATCTGGGCTAGCAAAATAAGAGAAACACTTGGTTTTTCTGGTACTGAGCATGATTCTGCAGACTTTAAACTCTGGATTTGCTAGCCCTTTCCAAGTCAATCCTCAATGGGCAAAAAAGGACGTGGTCAAACAGATCAGCACAACTGCAACTCTGAAGAATAAAAGCAGCCAAATTTCATACCGATAGGGGAATCTGAACTCTGCTGAGAAGTGTAACTACGTTAACTCCTGTGACCACTGTCACATGCAGTGCACCCACACCCAGTGCACATACATGACTCTCTGAGATCCCGAGGACACACATAAGATGCCCAGGTCCCCCACAAGCAATGTGACACCATGGATCAGCAAGAGCTTATTTTTCAGGTTCTATCACCACAGTAGGACAGGTTAAGAGGCTGAGCCAATACAACCGTATGCATTAGGTTAGTACTGCTCTGGGAGACTGTTGTTAAACCTGGACTAAATCTTGTCCTGGTTGCAGAAGCCCCACAAACCCTTAGGTTAGCACAGCAGGAGGAGTGTGTGTAGCACAATAAATCCTCAGAAGCAGCTTTATTGCTAACCCTTGCACTGTGAAGTCATAGCTGCAGACACTCAGTAACAGGTTAAACACAAGTTTTTAACTTTCAAAAAGCCTTAAGAACCACCCATAATAAATGGAGTTCCTTGCAGCTGTTTCACAGCCTTCTGTTTTGTCTATCAGACTGTCACTTAAGTTACCTCTGTGAGTGGAGAAAAGTGTTCTACTGTTTTTGCTGGGCTTTGCAATTTCTTTTCTTCCACACCAAGGACAGATGATTTTCTGTTTAGAACAGGTGCCAGGTGCAATTGGAGAAATGACTCTTCTGAGACTTCAGCTCCATGCTGTTTCTGTCAGACAAAAGGACATTTAGCAAGCAAGCACGCACAGATTTTTTGGCTAGGGGACAATGCAGAAAATCTTGCTCATGTATAAAACTGGGTTTTTCTACATACATCCAACCAGCAAACTCCAAAGTTACTTTTTACTGATGACTGCATTCCAACTGTGCACCCATGTAATGCTGCACTCAAAACTAAACAGAGGCATGAGAAGCAGAAAATCACTTTAGCTTGGACTAGCGTTAAGAACCCCAGCAAAGCCTCACCTGTAGGTAGGATGCAAGTCCTAGTAGACACAAGTATCTCACAGGTTGAGATTAAGACTAATATTTCTGATTCCCACGAGTAAAATTTTATTTTTGATCTAAGTCCTGACC
This sequence comes from Athene noctua, assembly GCF_965140245.1. NCBI lineage: Eukaryota > Metazoa > Chordata > Aves > Strigiformes > Strigidae > Athene > Athene noctua. Next base: position 1,690,534 of record NC_134044.1, on the reverse strand, counting down.
AGAGATGAAAGTCAAAGAGATGTACTTCTTATCTCACAAAACAAGAGAAGACTAAAGATACCACAGTCCAGCTTTGCAGCTCAACTAAGTCTGTGCGCTAAAGATTTTGAAGGTACACCCAAAACATTAATAAAAACAACAACATTAATGGCAGCGAGAAACCCTTTGTGATAGTGCTACTCATCAAATAACGCTCCTGCTTTCCCTGGGAAAAACAGGCAGGACAAATACATTATCTGCTCAACAAGATATGTAAGTGAAGAGTGCAAAAATTTCTGATCACAAACAGCTATATTTTCCTAAACAGTGAAATAATGAATAACAGAAGCTTACCCCTGCAATGGCTTGTTTCACTGAGTTTCCCTGTTCATGAGAGTTTTCTACTGGTGTGTAGTACCTGTGAGAAGAGAGAGAGAGAGAGGGAGGGAGAAAGAAAGAGAATGACAAGTGAGCTGCATATCAGTACTGTCCTAGGTAATGCTCAAGAATTCACCTTCTGGATTAAGAAATGCTTTTTCAAGGCTGATCCTGACTAGAGCCTCAGCTGCACACATGAACATGGCACATCATCATCTCAGCTTCCAGCACCATTTTTTCATAGCAGCAAGACTGGGATAGAATGAAGAGCTGGGAGCTTTGCAAACTTTCTTCCATCTACATGTGGAAGACCCCTTTTATTTCTCTTTATTGGTTTCATTATTTAGAAAACAGGGAAGCAGCCAGCACTTCCTCTATCAAGTGCGTTGTGGTCTACTGGTGATAAACACTGCATGCTAGGTGTTACACTGCAAGGTATAACATGAACATCTGCAACTATACCTGCATCCAAATCTAGTTAGCTTACAGAAACTAAGATCAGCACATTGACTCAAAAATGGGACAGGTACAGGATGTTTACTTGCCTTCTATAGGCTAGTCAAGAGAGTGACTATCCCCATTTGGAGAGGATTATCATTAAAACCACGTAGACTCTGAAGAGCAAACAAATACACAGACATTACAATTGTCCATAGATATGTCCCTTCTTCAAAAACAAGAATTTTCATTGTCACCAAAGATCCCCTTTTTCAGGAGGGAGACCTACAACAGACTCTCATAGTATTGTACACTCACTATGCTTTAAAACCTTTCAGTCCAGCATGGTAAGAATAGATATGACCTTGTAAAATTACTTCAGTTAGTAGATAAACCTTCATAAAAAGGCAATAAAAAGTTCCTTTTGGTTGAACTCATCATACTCTACCAGTTATTTTATTTCCTTCTCTCCCCTCAAGCTTAGGGGATCCAGTGACAATTGAAGCACAGGAACAATGCTGCACAGCTAAATATAGTGCTGGTGTTTAAAGCGGGGAAAAGAATAGGGACAAAATTGGCTAAAAAACCAGGACTGCCACAACTCTGCTCCCATCTATGCCTTCTCCTCTCTCACTTAAAGGAAGGTCACTGCAGAAAGACACGTCCATCAGACTGCCATACAAAATCTCTCCCTATAGCTGCGCTCACTGCAACCAAAACCCCATTTCCCTCAACACCACACAGCCATCTGAACTCACATCCCTGCCAGCTCAGTCAACGCAAATGAGTCCACCGGCCTCTCAAACAGGCAGACAACCCAACAGCATGCTTCCTTTTGGGTCTCATATTCAAACCCAAGGCAGCCTGTAAGTCACAAAAACTGCCTCAGTCCCACCAGGCTTTACAAGCTCTCTAATCCTTATGCTTAGGATGCTAGTTTCAAAGTGAAAAAAAATGTCAGCTCATTAATGGTTTGGCAGAAAGATACTCAAAAGCAAAAATGGATTCTGCAGATCCAAGGACAACTTGGTACAGCTATCACTCTCACCCTCACTGACTTTCTTCCCACAGCAAAGGACCCAGAAAACATCACACCAGCACAACCCTGTTTGTCCTGCAGCACAGCTCTAGTGGGTATTTGAGACACAACTGGCTTGCGAGCAGCTCCAGAGCCACAAGCTAGCTACTCCTCTTCCACAGCACTGAGACAATAAATATGATTTAAATATGGTTTGTCTTCTTCTGGACACTGCTGGAGGCTGCAAGAGACAGGCACACAGAACTAGAAGAAACAAGAACCATGATTAAAAGAGACTCTACCTGATCATATCACTTCTCTGAGGCCACTGTGGGCTGCAAACATCTGAACATTTGGTACCTGCACAGAAAAGGAGTAATATGAAAACAAGAAGTCAACTTTCAATCACCATCAGATGTATACAGCTCTTGGTTTCTGGGTCACGAATGCAAAAAAAACCCCAACTTTTAATGATGACTGTATGGTTAGGAAGTTCAAACTCTGGCAAACAGTGTGAACTCTGAATATCATTTGTGAGTGTATTAAGAGCTGAAGCAGGGATTTTATTAAGTTTTAAATCCTAGATTGCACGCTTGACTAAACAAGTGATTTTTGCAAAGCCAGATGCTCCTCCAGGCTCAGAAGAATAGCTCGTCATTTTTCCATGACAAAACAAGCTTTCCCCAAACTCTAGTACCTTCTCAGAAATAATTTCAGAACCCATACGATTGCACAATAAAGTCACAGATATGTAAAAAGTAGTACTGATGAAAAATAATTTAAGTAAGGGAAAAAAAAAAAGACTGGGACAACATTAAACGCATACGCATGGTATTATAACACACGGCTGGTACAAAAGCAAATCGCTTGTCAGCAAACCAGTTTAACTAGCCCACTCTGCAGTAGACAACTAAGGTCACCTTCAGTAGTTACAGTATCTTCAACTAACTAAAAGTGATCTACAAAAGAAGCCAATGCTATCAGCAGTGGTACTGTGCAGTTAGCTCACCTGGTTTTGAAGCTCTGCTAACACAGAAAGTCACACATAGCATTAAAAAGGGATTAAAGAGTAACACATAAGCACAACTCTGAGTTAAGAGGCGTCTAAGGGTGCACAGTAATGTACCACTCTGCCCCAGTACAAACAGCCAGATACGATGACATTCTCCTCTATAGTGCAGTTACCTCTGCAGCTCCAGACGGCGCTGGTACAGTATCATCTCTCAAGTACAATTTTAAACAAACTTTTTCACGTCAACAAAAAACTTACAAAGTCATTTTAGCCAATAACTAGCTATGGCTTGGGGGGGTGGGGTGGGGGGGTGGGTCCCCCTCTTTTTTGTCCCTCCTTTCTTTACAAAGACAGCTCACCTCATTCTAAGAGCTGACATTAGCTACGCTGGCATAAACACGCTGGCTGATTTAGATTTCCTTATAAGCAGATACAGATTAATGATACACCAGCACTGACAAATCTTTTTAGCATAATCTATATATACACTTTGAGACTTAAAGAAATGACCTATTTGAAGTCTTATCTACAAAGTGGAACAGATATGAATCACAGGGATACTCACTGGTCCATAGCCTCATATACGGATGGACATCTCCTCCATTTTTTTGTCCTTCCAGGTGACTCACATTCATCATCGGTTCCTTGGAGTAGGCTTGAACACTTTGGTGCAGCAAAAAACACCAGAAAATAATCACAGTTTTAATTTTTATTTCTATACGTATGGTATTTGTTATCAATGCATACCGATTCACTAGAAAGGATACAGTTTATTCATACACAGCTGTCTATGATAGAGTTGGAAGCCATAGTTAAAGCAATAGAAATAGGTAAAGTAAAATTAGGCTGTTTAACCCCTTAATAGAAACATCCTGTCTCCTGCATTGGTTTCATGACAAAATACAAAGGGTATTTTCATGAGGAGGCAGTTCATTCAGAAGTTCAGCTACTTTCAACTTGGGTGTACTGAAGATATAGGAGTCAAATTTTCTGTCTCTTCAGAATTTGAAGAGAGACTAATCAATCATGAAATTGTATTCCTTTACCATTTCACCAGCAAATCAGTTGCTCTTTTGTCTTTTCTTTAAAAAGTATTCTTTGCACATCCTACAAATAACTGGATTAATCTGAGAAGGCCACTTTATGGGACAAGACAGCATTTGTTACAACCCTCCTTGACCAATTCTTTTCCATCTATTTATTAAAGATTATGCTGACACTGAGAACGCAGTGTCCACAACATACATACTTCTGGGACATTTTACTTCAGACCTGTTCAACTCTGACCTCAGGGACTACATGCTCATTAGCAGTTGGAGCCCATCAGACACATTCCACAGGAACACTCTCTGTGTTTAGTTTCATCTGAAACTGTTTCACACGCTCCATGTCTGCCCTGAGATATGAGCCAAACCACAATAATCAATGACTGGGAGATTAGAAGCTGGAAGCAGGGCCCTGACCCACCCTAAAATGTTATTGCCAGTGCACCTAAAATTACATGAGATACCGTTTTCCACATAATTTTCATGCACCAGAATCTTTAATCATGGTATGCTGTTCTGAAGTCATGTGTTTACATGTTTTCTAGCTGTGAACCACTGAGCAGAGATTGGGATTTTTCTAACCTTGGTAACAATCCATGTTTCACAGCTTTTTAAGGAAACTGCAAGAAAGCATGGCATTTTCTGCCATCTCACTGCGTAGAAAGGCATCAGTACCATCTTGGCATCACTATTTTACAAGAATTAGGTCCCTTCTGCACAACTTTGAAGTGTAATTATTCCACTAAGATAATGGCTTCTATTATTTTTGTGTTTTTCACTTGTGTATTTAACTTCATGCAATCCCTTGACACAATTATGAGATGTTAACTATACTCATCACTGGTAATATATGAATCAGAATTACACACAAGTTTTCCTTTGCAGGTTGCTTTAGGAATGGGAACTCTACACACAAGTGGGATTTTGTCAACTTAGTGTACTGCAAAGAGAAAACTTCCTACAATTTTGTGTGAGAAAAATTGGGGGAGAGTGGAAAGGAACACAGAAAATTCTGGCATTCCCTGTGTTTACCTTAAATATCACATTCTCAGATAAAACGGGATTCCAGACCAAGGGAAACCTCATCAATTGCAAACAAGAGGAAGATAAATTCTTTTTCATGGTGCTACAGAATAACCAGTGCTGTGGCTTTTTATACCAGAAGTTACACTGTCAGCACTAAGAACTAGATTCTTCCTTTCCTAACACAGAGACAAGAAAGGAGTCTCAGAAACACAACCATATCAACAAAGGAATCTTCACCTTTAGAATATACATTCAGAGCATATTCATGCTTCATTGCAGGGAGCTGAAGGGGGGTGTTAGTGTTTTAAGAATTAGTTTGCCCCAACACCTGCCCTGGAACACTGAGTGTAGGAAAGATTAATTCCCCTCCACTTCCATGTGCAACACCTACAAAGTTACCACCAAAAAGTTAATGGTTATTGTTTCTGTAATTACTTGCGGAAAGTTGGCAGCTGTGGATTAGGGCAGCTTCTAGGATGTGTCTTCTTCACCAGTTGCAAAAGCTGTTTGTATTTTGCCTTTTCTTCTCGCTGAACATCCTGGCAGAATGGAGGGAAAAACCAAACAGATTAGAACCACCGCATCTGAAGCAAATGTTTGTAATCTGGATATAGTGCAGACTGCACAGGCTGTTCCCAAAATACTGGCATGTTATTCAAATTTACTTTAGCAGGAATTCCCACACCTCCAATTTGTGATAGCCTTGCTCTAGGAGCTCATGTCCCACTATAAACCTCAAAATTCCTGTTTCCTCAAATGGGGGCTTCTTCTCTTCAGCTGTGGTCTGCACCTCTTGCATAATAATTCAGCCTAATAAACATTCCTGTCCATATACATAATGATTGGGTGCTATGAGTCCCCAGGGAATCTTAATCATACTCCACAGCTTGCTGTGGACTGCTTCTTCAGCACCCCAGTGTAAGTTCTTCTCCCATGTAAACTAGGTTTATTAGGAATTTTCCAAAGTTGGTTCAGATACTGGATGGAAAAGACAGGGAAACACCTCTCAAATAGTCCTGTAAGGAAGAATTATCATCAACTGAGTGGGTTTTTTGCCTGCATTATCCTTTTAAAGTTGGTATGTAAAGATCACAGTCGGGCTAGGTTAAGGCCAAAACAGCGAAACAACTTTGCAACAAATATACACTTAGTGACAAGGCACTACAGGTCCACTTACAAGTGAAACTGGCTGGAGAGTCCTCCCCCTGTACACCATTTCCATCAAAATGGTTTCAAATTTAATCTTTTGGCAACAGAGCACTGCTCTGTTCCAAGCCATGACACATGTAGAGGCAACTAAAATGCTATGTGCTGATTTTCCAAAAGATTCCTTCAACTTCATTAACTACACCCTCTGTGCTGTTACCAACTGCCACTTTGGTGTTTACATACAGTTTTGTTACAACTCCTAAGCTGTTTCATTTCAAAAGGTGCCCTTCTCACCCAGCATACCTCTTCAGCAGTACAGAAAAGCCTCCCCATTTTGATGACTTCTGAAGTCGTGGATTCTGGCTTTGCACGCTCCTTAATAGGTGGCCTCAGTGTTAAGATGCTCTCTGGAGCAGGTTTGATGTGGTATTTGACATTCCTGCTTGTGCTAAAAACATCAACAGCAAAAGAAAAGAGAACATTCAGATATGCACCTCCACCACCGACTATTTTGTAAAGCATGTACACTGAAGATAATGGAGAGAGATGTGAGATGTTTACGACTTTCAGATGAAGACCTGCTGTCTTCAGCTGGCTAATGGGAAAGTACAGAGAAGTAAAGGTGAAAAGCAAAACAACTGCCTTGAATATACACATATTATTTGACCTGCACGTCGCAGCTGCACTCAGAGGCACATGTTATGTCCATGGCAGTGTAAGTCCTCAGTCAATATGGAAGACTAAAGAACCACGCAGGTGTGCTATTCATACAGCCCTCAGCTCTTCTAAAAGCCAGCACACTGGCACCAAAGCACAGCTGCTGCTTTCCTCACAGAATCATTCTGGCAGAGACCTCTGGAGATCATCTGGTCCAAAGCCCTGCCCAAGCAGGGTTACCCACAGCAGGTTACCCAGGACTGTGTCCCATCAGGTTTTCAAACATCTCCAAGGACAGCGACTCCACAATCTCTCTGGGCAACCTCTGCCAGTATCTGACCACCCTCAGAATAAAAAAGCATTTCCTGATGTTCAGATGGAAATTTTCTGGCTTTCAGTTTGTGCCCATCGCCTCTTGTCCTGTCAGTGGGCACCACTGAGAAGAGTCTAGCTCCGTCCTCATCATTCCCTCCCTTCAGATGTTTATACATATTGATGAGATCCCTCTGAGCCTTCTCTTTTCCAGGCTGAAGAGTCCCAGCCCTCTCAGTCTCTCCTCAATGAAAGATGCTTCACTCTCTTTGTGGCTCTTTGCTGGACTCGCTCCAGTAAATCCACATCTTCCCTGTGCAGGGGAGCCCAGCGCTGGACACAACACTCCAGAAGTGGCCTGAGCAGAAAGGAAGGATAACCAACCCCGACCAGCTGGAAATGCTATTCCTAATGCAGCCCAGGATGCTGTTGGCCTTTGCCACGAGGATGTAGCACTGGTTCATGGTCAGCTTGACGTCTGTCAGGATCTCCTCCTCTGCAGAGCTGCTTTCCGCCTGGCCAGCCCCCAGCGTGTCCCGCTGTGTGGAGCCGTTCCTCCCCACACAGGGCTTTCCAGTTCTGCTTTGTTGAACTTCATGAGCTCCCTGCCCAGTTCTCCAGCCTGGCCAGGTCCCTCTGGATGGCAGCACACCCATCGGGTGCACTGGCTGCTCCTCCCAGTTCCCTAGCACTTGCTGAGGGGGCTCTCTCTCCCCTCGTCCAGCCCATTAATGAAGATGTCAAACAGCATTGGCCCCAGCACTGATCCCTGGGGTACACCACCAGTGACTGGCCTCCAGCTGGACTTTGTAACTTTGTTACCACAGTACCTCCACGCTGCAGTAAGCACGAGATGACCAAGCCAATTTTGAGACTGGAAGGCAAATAGTAGCATCAAATCACATCATGACCCACTCCCTCCTCCTTCCAGCTGTTTCTGACTGAGGTAAGTGTACAAACCGCCTCAGCATCCCTTAAGCAATAATTCAAAACAAATGCAATGTAAAGGCAAGTCTTTTTATCAAATCAGGAACTAGTTTATGCCAAAGAGCATGGAGGTTTTTTTGAGAGAAGGTTGTAGTTTGGTTTTTTTTATTATTATTTTTTTAAAACAACTTATTTTTCCTGTCAAATTAACTTTTTTCACAAGCATTCCTGGTCTCAGTCTCTTCTCAAATTCAACACTTCCTCCTGCATTGGACCTTTAATCTTTATCTAATGATTTAATCTTATCCCGTGTCTATGAAATATCTGGATTTAAAGAAAAAGTTTAAAATTGGTTGGAGGAAAAAAGCCAAACAGCTGGAGACCTTCCTTAGTACAGCAGCCTGGAGGAATTCCAGAATACCTTGGAAAAATATTGCTATGTGGACACAAATACAGACGTTAGGCAACACAGAGGAAGTTCAAGCATGAAAGATAGCAAAAACCCTTCAGAGAAGTCAAAGAAAATGGAAGGATTTTTACCTTGAACATGGAATTGCCCTATGAGAAAGGGGTAGTGTTTCCTTATGCAAGCAAGTATTGGTTTCACAAGGCATTGTATCTACGAGAGAAGAGCATAAACCATCAGTAATTATAAAATGAATCTGAAGAGTTTTATGAGTTTACAGAAAAGAACCTCAACAAAGATAAATTATTTTCATTTTCTCTATTTCATCGTAATATTATTTGTGTTATGTTACTTTAGGATATTTTCAGATTTTTGTATTGGCAACTACAGAAAGCTGTGCACACAACATATTGGCAGCCTAAACCTGAAACAGAAAAAGGTTATAAGGATCTACTACCTAAAATTAGCATTTAAAACAATTTACTTCTGGCAAGCTAAGAGTGGACATACCAGAACTGAAGGACTTCATCCAAGGCAGCTCTTGTACTGAGATGACAAGAGAAATGCCTGGCCCCGATCCAGAAGCAATGCCAGGGAAGAATGACTTCACACTCAAGTATTTCTAGATGCTACCTAGGTTTTGTGCCTGTAATAATCTGTACATAAGGCCTAGGGGTGAAGCTGCACAGTACACAAGGTAGGGTGAAAAAGAAACTAGTTAATAACTTGATGTCTGCTTACCAATCTGTAGCATTTCTATGTCTAGCACAGACCCTCCTGGTCTTTTAGATGAAAAGTCAAAAGAAGTGAACTGAACCTTAAATAAAAAAAAAGAAAAGTACCAGTGTGAGTATGACCTGAATGTGAATCCAAGCAAACACAAACTTCATGAAATTTAGTCAGCTCTATTATGACTTGGCAACCGTGATTTGCTGGTTCAGACTGCAGCAGAATGCAAATCTTTGCAGGATCTCTGACAAATACACTTTAATTTTTTAATACAGGCTCTCATACAAACAGTGATTAAAACAAGACAAGCTTATCCCTGAGTTCTCCTCAGTCAGCTCCTAAACATTCTGAAGTGTGATAGTTTAGTCCTTGAAAAATATGGTTTGTACAAATAAGAGGAACATTCTCAGGAACAAATAATAATAGAGCATGATGGTTTCTTATTCCTCTTATCATGTGGGGCAATAAGAAAAATAACACTACACCTTTGAACCAAGCTAGGGAGTGAGCAGTTCATGACTCATTTTTACAGAGCCAAAGTCCTACAGGAATCCTCTCCTGGACTGGTGGATAATAAATCTAGCAGGAAGAGGTTAATCCAGAGGAAGTATGCAGTTCTTCTTGTAAGGTATTGTATACTGACTCCTCAACTACAAGATTGAGTAAAAGAGTAACAGTTTGCAAACACATTAAAGCTACAAACCTGAACAACTGTAAAGAATCTGGAAGGCAACAAATATTTTGCTCCTTCCTCAGCTGCAAGTGCTAGAGCAGGGTGTGCAAACCTGAGTAAGGCAAACCCCGCACACAAGAGCTGCCTGCTAGAGGGGGCAAAGAACCACCTGCTGCTGTACGGTCTCAGAGCAGGCCCAACATCCGGATGCCTTAGGGAGAGCCACTTCCTCTTTCATCTTGCACAGGTTCTATCTACTTTTAAAATCCTTGCTAACCTTTCCTGCAGACTCTGTGATTGGAGTGGCATGGCTGACTGAAGCCTTCTGGTGTTCTCTTGTTGCCTTGACTGGCAACTTCACCCCAGCAGAAGCTTTCTCTTTAAGCTCAGAGATGGCAAAATCTAAAAACCAAAGACAGGCCATGTAAGAACACGATTTGAAAGGGCATTTAATTTTTTATTTGCATTACAGCCCATCCCCTTAATCCCACCTAAAGCAGTGCAACTCATTTCAAGTTACATACCCTTCTGCCAACTGCAATTGGTGGTGATTTTTGCATTAGTTGGCTCGTTGAGCAGTCTCTCAGAGCTGGAGCTCAAAGACTAACCTATGAGTCTGCCAGCCAGATCTGCAAAAACACCCTGCTTTTGGGAGCATCCCTGTTTCTGGAGAAGCAGCACAGGGTGCAATTTACCCTCCTCATCCCCTCCACACATGCATGTACTCTTGCAGTTTATTACGAATCACTCTAGTCTAGATGAGAGAAGCCCTTCACTGAAGTCTAGAAACCAAAGCTACCCAAGCCTGTTCTTTTCAGTATTAAAGCAGCAGAGACATGCAATCCCTCAGACAGTATTTCCAAACATCACCAAGCCAAGGCTGTCTAATAAGGGGCTATGTTAGAGATTAAATCATATTAGACAACAGCATTTGTTTGAAGGTAAGAGAATGACATTTTAGCAGATGAGGGCATAGTTGGTACTATGTTCTGACAAGCAGATTTGGCCTACTTACTAAGACATGTGAATTGTTCCTACCAAGAGTCAGTCATGTTGCTAAAAGGAGGAGGGATAGGGGAGTGAGATATCAATTTGACGTATTTTTCCACTGTTTTATGCTCAAGCCCAAATCGCACACTAACGGTTCAGCAGCCCCTCTCATTAAATAAGGGGCAGCATCTTTTGTCAAGCAGTAAATAGGAAGCTCCACATCTCCTCGTAGAACTTGTGCTAGGAAATGTTGTGCAGCCTAAAGAGTATCATTTCTCCTGCATCACTGAAGATGGAAAAGGGGAAATGTCCACCTCAAATCATGACCAACGCAGCTGGCATTCAGAGGCACTGATGTGGCCGCAGGCAGCTGCATAATTCTACCCTGAAACACTTAGTGAAGGGGGTATCAGAGCAAGCCTCACCGAAGAGAGTGCTTCTCTACCCTGCTGTTCTCTCCTATGTCTGGCCTCTGCTGCATCTCCATCCTTCTTCTATCTTTTCAAAACGCACTTGCCAAAATTTTCAGATTCAAACTAAACAGATTCTTCTGTTTTCAGTTCAGCTTTCCCCGCCCCCCTCCCCACTCACTAGCTCACAGAAATACCATTTTTCTCTGCCTGTTACCTTCAATTTAGTTACTTTCCCTCACATCCCAGATTCTACGTGATTTTTTCCTAAGACATACAGGTTTTCTGAACTAGCAGAAGTACACTGCAAATAGAGACAGGAGGGAGCACACAGCTTTGATTTAAAATACTCTTTCTGCTGACATGCATAGTCTTACTGCCAGAGAGACCTGGGATATCTCCTGCCGGCAGTAAAAGTATTGTGCCCTGCCACAGTCAACACAGATAACATCACATTCAGGGCTAGGCCCTATGATATGGCCACATGGAAAGAATGGCTTGAAAAGCCACAGTTTCAGTAGCCATGCTGAAGTACAAAAGCCAGAATTTTCTAAGGTATATGAAACCTAAGAAGAATCAGGCATATTAATATTAAATACTTCCATAACGTGCAATACCTGATTTTTTCTTTTTTGCTTGAGTCTCATTAGGATCTTCTGAAGGTGGCTGGACACTGAGGAAAAAACACACAGAACATTGTTTTGGAACCACAGGTAAGCTGCAAACAGGCTGATCTCTCTTCACAGGGCCAAAACTTCCAAAGTTAGTTCTCATATCCTGAAGGTCTCCCCCTCCAAACACCCTGGGATCATCTCAGACACACACCCCACCCCCAATTGCCACTGCTGAGCATCCCTCACCCACAACCCCCACCTCTCCCAGTCAATGGACCGCTCACAGAGAGCTAATTATCACAATAAAGCATATTAGGCCTCTTTTTCTTGTTGTGTTAATGCCTCCTAAGGTTTTACCTTTGGTCCTATCACCAAAAAAATTGCTTAATCTGTAAAGTTTTCTTCTTTCCTCAAGGAAAAAAGCATACCAGGGATTACTAAACCATGTAAATTCGTAAATCACTACTCTGAGTTGCAAAGAAAAGTCTAAGTAGGACAGGAAATAAAAGGTGGGAAAGCAACTCATACATACACCCACTTAAATAACTTACTGTTAAATCAGCGCTTGTGAACTACTTCTTGAAATAATTCTTAGCTACACCCTTTCTTACAAAGCATGTCCAAGTATTGTATCAGTCAATACCATGATAAAGCCTAGCAAAAACTTTTACGTTGGGAACAGAGCGCAACAGTTGTTCCTAATTTTTTCTTTCTCTTTGCCTCCAAAATGCCATGACAGACAGTAAAGATTCTTTGAAGAATTCTTTGTTCTTCTTATACAAAATAATTTCTTGTAAACAGTTATGCTCCCAAACTCTGCTGGTAACACTGCTTCTGGACCATCTTCTGTTTACATCAAGAGCACAAAAGGTAACGGATATCCTTAACAGCACCTTTCATACAATATAAAGAATGTTCGCTATTACTGTCAAAGTCAGGCAGAAAATATTGCAGGATAGCTGTTAAATGCAAATCTATTCCTATAAAAATGCATTCTTACTCAGCATATTTGATACTGCAGAAGGTAAAACTGAAGAAGGCAAAATATTTGTATCCTCCTGCTCAATTTTTAGCAAGAGCTAACTCGTTCTGAGCTGCTCTTTGATGAAAACTTTCCAGCATCAGTCTTCTCCAGGGATAAAGCACAATTCAGCCTCCTCCAGGCTTCGGTCTGAGATAAGCACAGTTTAAACACCTGACTCTGATTACAGTAACTGTTTGGAACAGCTTTTTTTTCCTCCAGCTTTAGCAAAGCACCCAACACCTATGAGAGTGTTGTTTTGTCCTTTTTTACTTTACTAACCACTTGAAGGTTTAGACTTAATTTGATCACAAGAAAAGATTAATTCTCTTTTGGTAATTCAAAATTGGGAAATCTTTGATATTCTGAAGCAGGCATGGTCAGGGAACACGGATGGGCAAAAGGCAAGGAAAAAAACAAATCTATGCTCAGCTGCCTCTGTCTCCGACAGGAACACACAACCCTGCAAGAAGGTTAAACTGTGGCACTGCAACTCGGGTTTTGCCAAGGGCCTGGGAGAAACAGGTGAGCACACAGGGTGTTGAGCAATATTTGAAACATGCTGAAAAAATGGGCCAGAAAATAAAAGTATTTTGAGACTGCTCTCCATTTAAAGATGCGTTCGTGCCCTCTTCCACGCTTTAGAGGAGACAGCACCTATTTACACCCAGCATTTTACTTGCCTCCTTACAAATACAGGAAAAAAAAAAAAAAGGTATTAGGAAAACCCAATAACTCTGGATACACCTATATACGCTCAGGCTCTGTACTTTTCAAAACTTCCTCCCCCACCAGTGTTGAGGACAGTTCATTAAGATTTATAATTTAAATTTGTAAAAAATTCAAGTATTCACAGGTTAATCCACCCCCACCCCAAATTGCACACTTCAGTGGTGCAGCACAACAGTAGCTAACGCTTATCTACTTTCCCCACCAGTTTCACCACCCATGCTCATAATTTTTCATCTTTCTACCGTGGGAAACCTCAAGTGGCAGAAACAACCACCACCCCGTGGTTTAGATTTCCTTGAAGAGACTCACACAGGGGAGCTGGGAACACCTTTGCCATTTTACAGCACATTTTAGAAAGCACTGTTGGAAAACTTATTTTCAGCAGGACAGCTCCTGAAGCCACCTGACACACTTTCACTTGAATTTCATCCTGCTTCGCCTGTCATTTCCAGTGATCTCTTAGCAAAACCGGGGCTCGTGGTCAGACTGTGACACGACAGCCTGCAGTGTCTACAAAGGCACAGTCTTCAGTTTGGAGTTGTGCTCTGCACAGCAGCTGCAAACAACTACTTGTGCAACAACTGGCTCTTTCCAGAAGACGCTCACTTTTCCCATTCGCTCTGGAACACGAGAAACTAAGTGGAGCCTCCCGGAGCAACAGTTTCTCCCAGAGGGAGCAACCATACGCTCCAAAACACAGCACATACATTCGCTCTTTTCAGAAAGATGGAAGTGACAGGCATGGAGATGGCTTAGCCATCTGTCACTGGGAGCTCTGGGGCACAAGCAATGGTTAACGCCTGGGAAGCCATCCCTCTTTTTTTCACTCCAATGCCGTATCCCCATGCCATGACTTCCCTCCATCCAATATATCCATATATATATATATAATTATTCTCTGCTACTTCAACGTATGTACCGCAAGTCTCCACCCCTTTTCTTCTTTTCACCCCCCCCACTGTGCAGATGGAAAGCGAACGAGAGGGTGGGTTTGCCGGCGGATTTATCGGGAACATCTGGACCCCACAATCATCTCAGCATCGCACGTGAACAACTGTGACCGTGAGCGCAGGGCGACCGACAGCGGCCGTGAGCCACGGCCAGCCGCACGGGCCAAGAGCCGGGCCAGGAGAAGAGGAGGAGGTGCAGCCTGGTCTGCTTCACCCACTGCCGTGCCGGGGTGGGAATAAGGGCGGTGGGTGACACGGCTCTCGGGGGAGCCCATCGCGAGCCCTGCCGCCCCTCGGCGCGGCTCTAGGCGTGCAGAGGGGCCGAGCCCAGCCCAGGGGCGGGCAGCCGGAGCTGGGGGGGGGGGGGGGGGGAACCCCGGGGCGAAACACCACACTGCACCCGAGCTCAGGATGCGACGGAGCGACTAACGCCGCTCCCGCCCCCGGCCCGAACACCTCAGGCCGAGGAGAAGCCGGCTGAGGCGCCCAGCTCGGGGCAGGCTCCCGCGCCCGGCAAGCAGGCCCTGGGGGTCCCGCAGGCCCCACCCGGGGAGGCGGCGGGGGGGGGCTGGTGGCGGGGCGAGGCCCTCGGGGCGGCTCGCTGACCTGGGGGGCGGCCTCTTGCGCGGCGGCGGGGCGGGGGGCGGCGCGGGGCGGCGGGCGGCGGCGAGGAGGGCGCCGAGGGCCCCCAGCAGCCATTGGTACATAGGCCCCGGCCGCCCGCGGCGGAAGTGCGCCCCGCCCGCGCCCGCCGCGTCGCCCTCCCATTGGCTGCGCCGCCGCGGGCCCGCGGGGGGGCGGGGCCAAAGCGCGCGCATGCGCGTGGCAGTTTTTTCCGTTGCTAGGGCGCGCGCTAAGGACGCGTCCTGCTGTTGTTCCCACGCCCCCCCCCCCCCAATATTCTGCTGATGTTCCCCCCAAAATTCTGCTGATGTCCACCCACCACCACCGTGTCCTACTGATGTCCCCCCCTCCCGGTGCCCCCCCGCAGGCAGGCTCCTCGCCTTTCCCTTTACAGAGCTGCGAGCCGCGCCCCGGCGCGGAGGTTGGCGCTGGGCGCTCGCCCTCCCTGCCCGCGGGGAGATGTTAAAACCCTCCCCGGCGCTGCCGGCCGGGAGAGGCCGGTGTCCCCCTCGGGGAGAAGCCCCCTCGTGGCCCACACGGGCTAAAAAAGTCGCTCCGCCTCTCAAGAAGCGGAGGCGGGTGAGAGCGCCCGGCGGCGCAGGTCGCTGCCCGCCCCTTCCTGCTTCCTCTCCCCTCAGGGGTTGAGGAAATGCAAATCCCGGGCTTACCCAGCCCAGCCCTGCTCGAGCGACGCGGTCTTTTCGCTCTTTCGCTTGAGCAGTCTCGGCAGAGGGACCGTCCGGGACATGGCTGAAGCGCAACTGAAGCGGTTCTCGGATAGGTCCGATGATACCGGCGTTCCACCATTGTGACGCTCCGCTCGGACAGCCACTCCGTGAAGCCCCCGCGCTGTACCAGCCGCCGCTGAGCCAAGCTGCCTGCCTAGGCCGGCTCCTGGCGAGCTCGGCTGTTAGAGCAATTCCTCTCCACAAGTAAAAAGAGCTTTTAAATCCTGTGCTTCACCATCATTCATTTTATGAGTCGTTATCTCCGCGGGGGGGGGGGGGGGAGAAATCGGTGGGGGAAGCTGCAGGTGTTGCTGCAGCCGCGAACCGCGTCCTGGAGAGACTTTTCCACGTGAGGAGTGAATTTTTTTTTTTTTTTTTAAGCTTTAAGGAAGCTGCGGAGCAAAGTGAGCTGATTAAAGTGCTCTGGCTTTCCACACCTGCAGGGAGTCTGAAGTGATGGTGGTGTCTGCTTTAATTAAAACGACCTCCCTCGTTACTTTAGGAACTTAATTATCTTTCCGCTTACGCTTCAGGGCTGTGGCTACGGCAGATGCCTGAGCCCTGGACGCAGAGGTGCGGTGTGGCGGCAGGGAGCAGGCAGGGCCGGGTGGGTGGTGGCAGCAGCCCGGCAGAGGGCATGGCAGCCCCACGCAGGGCCTGCGGCTTGGGGATGCTGCTTCAACCGGCTTTGCCATTTGTTTCTTCTTGCCGGCCGGTGTATTTCAGCCAAATCCTGCAGCCGGGAGCTCGGGGTGGGTGTGGGGGGTGTGTGTGTGCGTGCAGGGTGTTTGTTTGAATTCCTGTGTAAGGAAAGGCGTGAGAGGGTTTTTCTCGGTTTAGCTCTGCAAAGCCAACGCTTGTCAGTGACGCTCCGGCTGTTTCTGCCCACGGCTAAATCTGTGGAGAGAAAACCAGAGCACTGAACCCACCGGACCGGACAATATCCTACAAGCTAGGAGAGGGGGGAAAAGGGGTCTCCCCTGCCCACAAGGCAGATGTGGCACCCATGAGGGTCATAGAGCGGGACAGCAGGGGCTGGTGCTGAGGCTTCTCTCCTGCCCTGAGACCCCCACCCCGAGCCCAGCACTGGGGCAGCAGGATTCCTCCAACAGTCACATCCCCCCAGCTGCGGTTCCCTCCACCATGCAGCATAATCCACCGTTGAAGAAGTAGTAGGATTTGGAAAAAAAAATAGGAGAAATCTTCCTAGGAATGGTGCTTGTTGTTTTAAACCAGTTCCTCTGTGCCTCCCGATAACACCACTTCCTTATCCTCACCAGGACAGTGTAAGGAGAGTGATTTTAACACTGTCAAATTATTTTTAAAACGTCTGTGTGAATGGTTTTGTGTGTGCTGGAAAAGTACCTGGCTGTGACCACAGGGTCAGTGCAGCTGCGGTGCCCATCCGACGTCTGTATAACCTGTGCAGTCTGAAGGGCTTGTCCCAGGCACAGGAGGACAGTTAACATGATCTGATTTTTAATTTTTTACACGGTGTTTGACATGAAGAGTATTACAATCTCTAAAACATCAATAGCCAAATACATAACGAAGTTACAATTTCATTAATACCATCAGACTGAGCAATCTTTCTTCTTGTAGCTTTTTTTCCTCTCTCTCACATACATGACAAAAATGTCCTTTTTTTTTTTTTTTCTTAAAGGCAAATATAACAACAGCTAGATGTGTGAGAGGCTGTATGTTGTAACACCTGGCATGTCTTTACAGTGCAGTTTTACATCAGTTACATTTCTCAATCCCTATAATTTATGCAGCTGATGGTTAGCTTCATGACTTAATTCTCTACTATGCCTTTGAGCTTCTTGCTCAGTACATTGCTGTGTAATGACTCAAAATTATGACATTTCATGCATGTAAACCAGAATCCTGTTATCAGCCATTTAAATGCACATGGATTACCAGTGTCCCATCTCTGATCCGATACTGAGTGCAGATAATTTCAGAATCTGGGCTCATTAATTGTGTGTTACCCAAAGTCTCTACCTTTAGAGCAGCTTCAGTGTGCAAGCAATGTTGTTTATGTACCTGGATGCTAAATCAGTGTGTTTCAAATTAGAGGGATAACAAAGTAATTCCACTGAATAATTAATTTTGGGGCCATATCAGTAATTTTAGGTATCTACCTAATTTTAGGTATATAAAGCATAATATACTTAATCTGTCATTTAAAAACTTTTTATTTTCCATGTGCTCAGGATGATGTACAGGTGGCACAGTGCTATACCAGAGAGGTGGTTTCCAGTGTTATGGTTTGGGCCCAGAGGACAAATGAGCACCCAGCAGCCATTCACTTACCTCTTCCCCCGCAGCCCTGGTAAGGAGAAAAAGCAAAAGGCTCAGGAATGGAGATAAGGGGAGGGAGGGGTTGCTCACCCATAAATGGTCACAGGCTCCTTAGGGGAAGAAAAAAGCTGTCACTTTAATTCAAAGCACTAACAATAATGGCACTTAACAGACAGAATGGGACAGTGAGAAGCGTTACCATATTTTAAACACCTACCCCCACCCCTCCCCTCTTCCCGGGCTCAGTTTTATTCCCAATATCTCTACCTCCTTCCCCAGCAGCACAGGGGATGGGGGGTGCAGTCAGTCCTGCTGCTTCTTCCTCCAAGGAGGGGGGTAATCATTCTTCTGCATTCTTCCTCCTGCCCCACGGGGCGTCCCTCTCGTGGGAGACAGTCCGCCACACGCTGTTCTCCGCTGTGGTGGGACACATTCTTCTGGAGACGCCCCGGCGTGGGTCACCGCCACGTGCTGCATTCCTCCCAGCGCCGGGCTGCAGCGCGAGGGCGGCTTCTGCCCTCAGAGTCCCGGGGTCCTCCACAGGCTGCAGGTGAATCTGCTCTGGTGACCTCCGTGGGAGGCAAGGGGGGTGGCCCTGCCCCCTCACCACAGGATACAGGGGGGCTGTCTGCTCCAGCACATCTCCCCCCCTTCCTTCTCCTTCCTTCCTTCCACTGACCCCGGTGTTCGCAGAGGTGTCCTTCTCATAACCCGTCCTCAAGGTCCACTCCCCAAACCCTCTCTCAGGTTCCTCATCTTAAATATGTTATCACAGAGGTGCAGCCACCATCACCTTGGCCACAGGTGGGTCTGACTTGGAGCTGGGGGAGATTTTGAGAAGCTTCTCACGGGGGCCACCCCTGTAACCACCTCCCCCACTACCGAAACCCTCATCACACAAACCCAGCGCAGCCAGAAAGATTGTTTCCCTGTTTCCCCCACTGCCACCCCCCAAGTCTAAACCCAAGAGGGGCCAGGTTAGCTCAGCGGCTGTGATCCCTGTCATCGCCCAGCTCTGGGCACTGCACCCTGCTTTCACTCACTGCCTCCAAACAGGGGATTGGCATGTGGGGCTGGAGCTGGGCGCTCCCAAACCAGCACTGCGAGTCTCAGCAGGGCGCATTTGCTGATGCTTTCACATCGCTCATTCGCTAATCTTTGCAATTCTTTGCCTTGGGTATCATCTCACTAAATATGATTCAATTTGTCAACGTAGCTGCCTTCTGACTCGTGAGTGTTTAGCTGGTCAGCCCGTTTTGTACAGTCACTCTCTATCAAGTGGCGATCGCATGCGACAGCAGAAGTGCTTGGAAAAAATAGTTTCTCTTTCACCCCGTATAGCTGTGAGGCTGACACCGGCTCTCTCCTTTGCACTGCCCCAGTTCAGCAAGGCCACGCGTTACAATGCAGTGCCTGTAGTTAAGGTGCCTTTATAATACTGGTTCACATTGGTTGCATTTTTTGTTCCCTGTAATTTGCATAGCTGAAGGTTAAGTTCACGGCTTCGCTGTGTATTATCCCTTTCAGTTTCCTGTCCGGGACAGGAATAGCTCTAAGTCCATCTCTGCCCAACAGCCCATTTAAGACTCTGTTTATGGTGCATCGTAGCTGGTGGGGCATATTTCACCCAAGTGCCTGCGTATCCAGCATGCCTCATGCACATGAGAACACGGTGCCAAACAGCACATTGTGGGAGCAGAGATGACAACAAGGCCAAGTGCCAGGTCCTGCCCTTGGGCCACAAAACCCCCTGCATGGCTACAGGCTTGGGGAGGGGTGGCTGGAGCTGTCTGGAAGAGAAGGATCTGGGGGTTCTCATTGACAAGCAGCTGAACAGGAGCCCGCAGTGAGCCCGGGTGGCCAAGAAAGCCAACGGCATCCTGGCTTGTATCAGCAATAGTGTGACCGGCAGGAGCAGGGAGGTGACAGTCCCCCTGTGCTCTGCACTGGGGAGGCCACACCTGGAGGGTTGTGTCCAGTTTTGGGCACCTCAGCACGAGAGAGATCTGGAGGGGCTGGAGCGAGGGCAGAGGAGGGCAACGAGGCTGGGGAAGGGCCTGGAGAATAAACCCTGTGAGGAGCCACTGAAGGAGCTGGGAGTGTTCAGTGTGAGGAGGAGGAGGCTGAGGGGAGACCTCATCACTCTCTGCAGCTCCCTGACAGGACATTGCAGAGAGGTTGGTGCTGGTCTCTTCTCATGGGTGATTAGTGACAGAACAAGAGGGAACGGCTTGAAACTGCAACAGGGGAGGTTTAGACATTAGGAAAAAATGTTTCCCAGAAAGAGTGGAATAGGCTGCCCAGGGAGTGGGGGCAGTCCCCATCCCTGGGTGTGTTTAAGGGCCGTTGGGATGAGCTGTTGGGGGATGTGGGGTAGGGGAGAACTTTGTAGAGTCAGGCTGAGGGTTGGACTCGATGATCCCGAGGGTCTTTTCCAACCTGAATGATTCTGGGATTCTGTGACTGTCCTTTGAGGACCTTGCATCTTGTCTCTGCTTCCCACCCTAAAACAGCCACTCCAGGAGGTAAGCTTGTGCCCAGGCGTCATGCTGGGCAGTCTTACTTGGGATATAAAATTGCAGAGCATGAACTCAACTCCTGTCTGAGCTGAGAAAGGCAGATCTGAATTGATGCCTGTCTTCTCACCTGCCCGCTGACATCTCCCAGACATTCCTCCTTCCCCATGGGTGTCACTTGTCACTCAGCTCGGAAGGGACTGAGAAGGACTCTTGACTGCAGGGCAAGGTTCCCTCAGCTTCCCATCACCATTGCCATGGCAGGGGCTTGCATGGAGGTGGCACATCATCTCACCGAACCCCCACTGCGTAACGGCATGGTGTCTGGTCCGCATCCGGTCAGGACCATCCTCATCCTGGGGTGACACTGCTCACAGCAAGGCAGGATTCATGCCATCAGATGCCTCACTCCCACCCAAGCCCGGAGAGCCAGACCTTTTCCCACAGCATCAAAAGAGGAGATGGGTGTTCTGTGCCCAGTGCCCACCCTGAGCACAACTGGTGGTGTGGTGGCCATGGGACCTTCTCCCTTCCACCCTGCCCTGTCCTCAGGGCAAGTGGTTAATGTTGCCTGAGGGAAGGCAAGGAAAGGGGTGGGATGGGATGGGAGGGCAAAATAAAGGAAGGCAAGGCAGGGCAGAGGCCACCTGAAGCACCCTGGCCCAGTGTCCCAATTCCATTCTGAGGTCAGGATGGGAAGTCCCACCTGCCCTACTATTTCCCTACCTTCCACTCCCATGTGCTCCCAGCCAGGAAATGGACCCTGATGCTGGAGGCCTCTGAGAGAGCCCAGAGGCATCTCCTCTCTGAATTGTGTTTGGAAAAGGGCTGAAAACTGAGACCTTGGAAAGACTTAGTGTGAAGACAGAGTGCTTAGCTGAGGCCTCCAGCCTGCCCAGTGTCTGTCATGGGTGACAGCAGTAGTCCTCCTGACACCAGGTCCCCTGACTTCAGTGCTCCAGGGCTTTACCCCGACCCTCTCTAGTGCAAATGAGCAATTATACTTGACCACTTGCTTTCCAGATTCACCACTCTTTATCACGTTTCATCAGTGGCTGCTGGATTCACGGACCCTTTGGGCCCTGCATGGTGCTGGCCTAAGCAGTGTGTGTGGGGACCATCTCCCTTGGGATGGCTCCTTGGCTGCACCGTGTGAGTTTATTTACCTTTTCCTAACAAGATGGTGCTGCAACTAGTGGGCCAGGTGCCGCTGTCATGCGGCAAGCTGAGTTGTGTCATTCGTCTGTGGTCGAACAAAAATACCGTGGTGCAGTAAACAATGCTGTTGATGATGACTCATGTCCCTGCGATGCCACGTTAAACTTCCTAAACACAGCCAATGTTTGTTTTTTTGAAGCAGATGCTGAACTTTGCAGATGTGAGTTGCCAAGCTAGAAGCCTTGAAGGACTTGCAAAAGGCCTGGAAAGGGAAGGTGCTGGCAGGTTCCCGGGAAGGGACAGCACGCTCAGCACAGCCATGGCCATGTTAGGAGGATGCTGCTGGTAAAGCTGACACATACAATCACAGAAGAAATGCAGAGCCACGCATTAAAGCCAATCTTATTTACTGGGACAAAAACAGTTTCTGAAGGATGCATTGTTGTCCCAACCATGAGCAAGCTATTGAAAGGTCTCCTGGACTTATGCTGCCTCAGCTGGTGATGAAGAGAAGCAGAAGGACCCTGCTCACAGTAATGATATGATGTACTGAGATGCAAACTCTCAATAATTTGAGTCATGCTCCCACATCTAGATCCCATGGAGCATCTTCACAGCCACAGGGAGCTCTGTGAAAGCTTGGGCCGCAGGAGGGGAGCTGGGGTGAGCTTTTGGGGCAGGCACCCCCAGTCATGCCTGACCACTGGCTGCAATCTGAGATAAACACTCAGGGCAATCTGCATCTTCTTAGTGCACAGCAGGTGACTTGTGGAGCATGTAAACGAGGATTTTATTCTAGGATAATTAGTGCATTCAGCTCTGGGGTCCCCAGCACAAAAAGGACATGGACCTGTTAGAGCAGGTCTAGAGGAGGCCATGAAAATGATGCAAGGGCTGGAGCACCTCTCCTGTGAAGAAAGGCTGAGAGAGTTGGGGTTGTTCAGCCTGGAGAAGAACAGGCTCTGGGGAGACCTTATTGCAGCCTTTCAATAGATAAAGGGGGCTTATAAAAAAATGGAGACTTTTTACCAGGGTCTGTAGTGACAGGACCAGGGGCAATGGTTTTAAACTGAAAGCGGGTAGATTTAGATTAGATATAAGGTAGAAATTCTTCCCTGTGAGGGGGGTGAGGCCCTGGCACAGGTTGCCCAGAGCAGCTGTGGCTGCCCCCTCCCTGGCAGGGTTCAAGGCCAGGCTGGACGGGGCTTTGGGCAACCTGGGCTGATGGGAGGTGGCCCTGCCCAGGGCAGGGGGGTGGGACTGGATGAACTTTAAAGGATCCTTCTAGCCCAAACCATCCTATGATTCAATGGTTTCAAGCACGTGCTTCCCTTTAACTCTCGCTTTCAGCACATGAGTTATTTCCTTACCAGTCCCCTCCACCACTCTTCCAGAAACTGTGTCTGGGAGTGGGAGGTGGAGCTTCCTGCCAGGACAAGCCACTGGCAGCTGGATTCGGAGCAGAAGTGGACAAGCCATATGTAAATAGGCGAGGTCAAATTCCTTCCACCTCACTTTTGGTGGGGTGGTTTGCAGAAAAATGAAAAAGGAGCCTTTATGCAGTAACTGATCCTTTCATAGGGGAGAATATTTCCAGCTTATGAAAATTTCTGAGTCTTCTTGCTTTTTTGTCCTGCAGAGCTTTTTCCTCTTCTTCACCTAGAGATTCAGAGCCTGATGTAGCATCCAGATTATCCCGTGACCTATAGTCAGGACTAACCACACGAGTGTGAATTTATTTCATGGATAACTTGACAGACAGGAGCGAGTTCTGGGAAATAGAGCCAGAGAGTGAACTCCCTTGAAAAATTGTTTCAAATGAAAAAAAGGAAGTTTAAAAGAGCAGCAGATAAAGGGGAAGCGCATCATTTATACGGATTTTTTTAAAGGAACCAAAGTGCTGTTTCCCTCCCACCTTTCTCATGGTTCCTTGAAAAACCATAAATGAAAAATATTGCTGCTGTTTGTTAAACAGTGACAGCTGGGGACCAGCCATGGTGTGAGCTGATCAAGCAGCCCAGGAGACAGGTTATTCTGTAGAAGCAGCTGAACCCAGTGGTGGGACTGGACCTGCTCTAGCCTGCCCATTTCTCTTCTCATTCAACCCTGGTGATGCTCGAGTAGTATTTCAGTGGAGACAAGCTGTTGGGGGGGCATTGCTACATCTCCTGGTTGGTATTTGGTACCAGAGAGCATTTCCACTCACTCTGGAGGGCTTTAGGGCAGGATGGGAGGTAACAAGCATCAACCCAGCATGACAACCGCTGCTCTCAGGCCAGGGCTCTCGGTGCTCGGAGCCAGAGCAGTGGTTCTCTCTGCTCCCACAGGCTCAGATTCAGCATTGCATTGATTCAGAGTGACCCCGGCCTGACTTGCTAAGGAGCAGGGCTGAGCGTTTCCAAAGGAAAACTCACATTAAACTCTGCCAGAAGGCTCTGGTGACCATATGGAGCTGGGACAAGGGTGGGGGCCAGCCCTGACCTTTATTGTACGGAGGGCACTGCCACTGACCCTCTCCCTGCCCCCCCGGGGTGGCTGTTCCCATGCAGCTCAGGTTGTTCCACGCAGTGCTCAGGACTCTCTGCTAAATAAGACAATTAAATCCTTGAGTCCAGGTTTTAGTGTTTCCATGTGCCGCCAAGTATCTTAATCTGGGCTGTTTGGGGAATTTTTATCCCGTGGATCCCTTGGTATGCCTGGAATGTTTGCTTTTCCTACTGTGTGCGTGTGTTTGAGGCACTCCTGTAAAAACAAGAGCTTCCTGCCTGCCTTGTAAATCTTTCCTTGATTGGCAGAGTCGCCTTCGGTGATTAATCAAGGGGCGAGCCGAAGCTGACACCCTTGGGGAGCTCACTCCTTGCAAATGCCCAGCACACTGGTGGGAGACCTGAGAGGGGGACCAAGAGAGCTGGCCCGTCTCCAGAGCCTGCCGAGGAGACACATGTGGTGACACAGGTTTTTGGTAAGAGCCTGGGAGAGGAAGGAATAAACGGAAATTCCAGTGAGCTAAGGAAATGCTCCAGAGGGCCAGGACTTCAGAGGCATTTTCTATTGTATCATCGAGCACACAGCTAAAACATGTGGCTCCGCTTGAAAGTCTTTGCTCAGTGGCCAACCTAACCTTCCCACCTTGAGCCGGGCTGGGGAAGGGTGAGGTTTACCCCCTGCACGGATGAAAGTTTCTCCAGGAGATGGACCCAGGACATTGTAAAAGGGGAGACTGCTGAGAAGACCAGGACCACCTTGTTGGTGCACTTGGGCTTCGTCTCCACATTCCCCTTGGATGCTTCCAGGTCTCGCAGGCCCTGCCTGTATGTAGTACAGGGGTGCCAAGTTAGCTCTGAAGAACAGGTCACCTCCAGAGCAAGAAAAATAGCTACAGCATCCCGGCCAAAGGGGCTCTGATTTGTCCCAGCTAATGCAGCTATTGCTCTTCCAACACCCGAACTTGCATGTCAGCATCATCCCTGCTCAGAGCTGGCTGTGGGATTCCTGAACTAATGCTGTGCTGTGCAGGGCAGATAGGGGGTTCTGTCCTCATGTCCCCATGTTCCCAGAGGAGGCTCACCCTGGCAAAAAAACTGGCTCACAGAGCCGAGTTGCAGGCTGCCAGCCACAGGACTTGTTGCTGTAAGCAAGAAGACCTTCAGCATGGGAATCTGGTGGAAATTTGCCACCAGAGAGTTCAGTACCCATCAAGTTCTGGTTTTCCCACTTCTCACTTTGCTTTTCTCCCTGCTGCATGCCAGGGGAGGGACACTGCCAGGACGAGAAGGTCCAGAGCACTTAAGCATAGTGCACAGCTGAGCAGGCAGCCAGGGAGGGTCTGTACGTCCCCCCCAGCTGAGCGGCCGGAGGAGGGACGGGTAGCAGTACCGGAGCACTGGGGACACACAGTCCTGCAGGAGCAGCCACTGTCACTGCTGGCTGCTTCCTGGGGCTGAAGTATATAGAGAAAGAGCATTTCTGCCACACACAGCTTGACAGTCCTCCAGTGTCTCCCTGCTCTCAGACAAACTGCTCCCAAGGCCCTGTCTCTGTTCATCCTGCCACCTAACAAATAGGTGCTAATCATGGGTCCTTCTGGAGCCCATCTCTCCACACCCATTTGTGTTCCCCTGACAGAGGAGACCAGAGGCAATCCAGCCTGTGGGTTTATCCCTGTTGCACCTTTCTCAGGCAGTGTTGTATTTGAAGCTGCTGCTGCTCCACCCTCCACCTTTACACCCTGCTTTGCCTCAGCTGTGTTTCCTCCATACGCTTGCTGGGCTGGAGGGAGCTACACAGAGAGATGCTCTTTGCCATCCTTCTCCACATCTGTCCTGATGCCACCCCAGCCACTCTCACAACCATCGCCACGCGCATCAGGAGAAGCGCAAAAAAATCATGACGAGGGGGTCAATGGATGTTTCACAGACACTTTCTGTCCATGCAGGGTTTGCCTGGGGCTGCACCTGAGTAATGAGCCCTCTGGGAATCCAGCCATGTATTAGCAGTGACCAACCTGGTGATGCTCTCACTGTCACCATGCCAGGGGATGTTCAATGCTGTTAAGGTGTTACCTGCATCTCTGGCACACCGTATGCTCATGTTTTCACCACAACACAGCCCCCAGGCTTGGCTCAGGTGTTCGGATGCAGCTGGCGCCCGTTCCAGCAGTGACACAGAGCTGGTCTGTCCTGTGCTGTGTGGCCTCCTGACCACATCTACTTTATTAACACAGAGTAGCTGGGAAGTCCTCTGCACTGGTACAGGACCAAAGTGAGCAGGAGCAAGCATGGTGGCAGAGCCCTCAGCCAGGCAAGTGCTGGAGGACGGTCTCCTGCAGACCTCTGCCACCTCCTCAGACTGTCAAAGAGGTGCCATTTCTTACTGAGGACTCTCCTGCCATCCTCCTGAAATCCTACTGGATTTCAGCACCCACAGCCTTCCCCTGAACAAACTGGAAAGATACAGACTGGATGATTGGTCACGAGATGGGTAGGAAATGGGCTCACAGGTTGTGCTCAAAGGGTGTTGATCGATGGTTTTGACTCCAGCTGGCAGCCTGTCACAAGTGGAGTCCCCCAGGGATCGATACCAGACCCCAGGCTGGTCAACATCTTCAGAAATGATCTGGATGATGGGATTGAAGGCACCCTCACCCAGTCTGCTGATGGCACAGCTGGACATTCCAGAAGGGAGAGCCATCTTGCAGACAGACCTGGACAGGCTGGTAGAGTGTGCTAGCAAGAACTGAATGAAATTTAATGAAGACAAGTGCAAAGTCCTGCACCTCAACTCCAGGAGTTGTGTCTTTACCACCTGGAGAAGAGAAGGCTCAGGGAGGGACCTCATCACAGTATTCCAGTGCAAGTTATACCAGGAGAGGTTTCATCTCGACATAAGAAAGATTTTTTTTACAGGGAGAAGAATCATTCACTGGAACAACCTCCCCAGGGATGTGGTGAAGTTCCCATTGCTGAAGGTCTTCAAGATGAGGCTGGACAGGGTGCTAGATAACCTCAGCTAGGCTCCCTTTCCCACAAAAGCTTGGACCAGACAATCTTTCCAGGTCCCTTCCAACCTGGGCTGTTCTGTGATCCTGTGATCCTGACCTCCTCCACTCCCTCTCCTCCCTCTTTTATCCTTCGTGTGCAATTCTGCTGTCCCTGCAGGTCATGGCTGGTGCCCCAAGGAAGACATTCACCATATCTTTCTCCAGTACTCACCACCCCTTTTTCCAAGGTTTGTAGGAAATGTGTAGAGAGCTCCACATCTCTACAGGTATAATGGGACAATGGTTTCTAACTTCACCGGTGAGGACAGGCTGACCACTGCAGTGACACTCCCACCCTAGCCACATTACTCGCATCTCCCAAACAAGCCACAAACAGCTCCAAGATTTCAGGGGCAGATCCAATGACTGTCCCAAGCCTTTGTGGCTTGAAAACTCAGAGATGCTGAAAACACCATGGCAGTCGTCAGCTTTGGGCTTCAGAGAAAGAGCAGCAGAGAAGCTGGGAAGCCCATTGCTGTCTGGTGGAGGGACGCCCACCCCTCTGTCTGGGGGGGGCTGCTCTGCCACTGAGTTGTGTGATTTATCAGCCAGCTCCTGCAGTGTTCCACATTTTAATCTGACCTATGAAGAGAGCCAGCAATAACGCCACTAAGCCTGGTCTCCAGGGTTTCTTTTTTCCCCCCAGGGATGCCTGAAGGCAGGCTGCCTCTCCCCAAGGGACAGCCACCATCCTGGAGGACCTCAAGGTGACAGAAAAGCTGCTGAACTCCTTCTTGCCCTCTTCAGTGGGCATGGCGTGATGCATGCCAGGCACTGCCCTCTGGGGCATCCCTCACCCTCTCTGCCCTGCTCCGCATCTCATCCCAGTGCCTTTCTCTTGACACTTCTGTGGAGAAGCACTCATACCCATCTCCTTTCATGGTAGCCGAGCAACCTCCAAAGAGTTTGACCATTTAATTGGTGTACTGATAATACATAATTTTTTCTACGGCATTTAAATGGTAGAAGAAGAAAGATCCTTCCTTCCTTCCTTCCTTCCTGCCTTCCCTCCCTCCCTCCCTCCCTCCCTCCCTCCCTCCCTCTTTCCACTGTACATTCTATATTCTGAAAGACAATTTGTCTTTAAGATTTCTTAGGCAGTTAAAAACCTGTTGCTAGCTAAAAAGACCAGCCTAGCTGCCCTGAGAAGGTCTGTTGGAGGAGGAGCATGGTGAGGGCTTTGGGAGAACACCTGGTCTTTCTCCTATCTGCTTTTATTATTCAGTATTTGCATGAAAATTTAAAAGTGGGTCGCTTGGTGGCTGCTGTCTCCCTTATTCCCAGTGCCAAGCTGTTGTATGAAAAGGCCTCTCACTTCTACAGAGTTTCTGATGAAACAGCAAACAGGGCTGTGGACTCAGCTCCAGGACCCCACACAGCTGTCCCCTCCCCACGCAGGAGATGGCCATGGACATGGGTGCACCAGGATGGGCTCCTTGCACCAGGCACTGATTTGCCTGGAGGGGAGGTCTGAAGAGTGGCTGGTTCTTCTGCTCTTGCCAGAGAATGGGGAAAGCAAAGTCATCCCTCCAAAATCCCTGTTTCCTGCAGCTTCTGAGCAAAGGGCAGGTGGTGGCAGGGACCGGGTGGGAGCTGCTCCAGGAGCTGATGCCGTCTGATGCACCTGCCCTGGTTATCCCTTTCCTCTTGTGGGTAACACTTTGAGGTGAGAGCATCTCCGAGTAAAGCTGCACAGCACAGGGTAGGATTTAGGATCCTGGACACCCTGTGTGTGGGAGCCACATTCCTTGAAGAGTGTCCTAAATCCTTCTAGACAGACCATCAGGTCTCTGCCAGGGCAGGCAGGAGACAGGTGAAGCAGCAAGAAAGTGACAAGTTCCTCCTACATTTGGGATCCTGCAATAGAGAACAACCCCTGCCCAATGCTGTGCTTCCCACTTCTTACTTCACTTAGCCTGTCCATGCATTGGAGACAGCTATTTGGCAGCCTGCTTTGTAAAGCGTCATCACTAGGCACAAGAGTGAACAGCCCTTTTGTCTCCTGACAACCACCCTAGCATGACTCGGCCAGGGCTGCTCTTTCAGAATGGATAGTTCTCACTTCTTCTGTGTTTGGAAACACAACGCCAACCTGATTTTGCTGTGGCTGTGTCCCCAGCAGGTCATCCTCACAGCTGGGAAGATGTGAAGCTTCCTTAGGGATCCAGATGTGTACGTTTATTTTCATCACAAAAGAGCTGGTGTCCTTCTGCCCCTCTGGGTGCTACCCCGCTCCTCCTGCGCGTGGTGGCTCCACATTAGGGTGCTGATCCCCTGCTTGGCTGTGGGGTGGGGGTACAGACAAGGAGTCCACATCAACCTGGAGGTGCTCCGGAGGAGAGACAAGTGTGCAAATGTGGCCAGTGAGGGGACGCTGCCTGTGGCCACCTGCCTCAGGTGGCACTGTGTCACGCCACGCTCCCACCTGGCACCAGGTCAGAGGACAGAGCTGCTCCTTCTCCTGGATGGAGCTCCTGCTCCTTCTCCTTCTTCATGCTGGAGCCATGAGGGGTTCCCTGCCAGCCCTCCCCTGGGCAGGAAATCACACCCGGCCCTTCGCATTTCTCAAGCAAGAGCGAAAATGCCTCAAACGTGAGAACGGGTCCAAACGATGGCGGAGGGCTTTGCTATGGAAATGCTGAGCCGCGTCCCCTGGGGCTGGAGGCTCCCGGCATGTCACTGGGCCAAGGCAGGCGGCCCCGCTCGACCTTTGTTCTCGATGGCATCTCCTTGGCGGATGCCGGTGACTAAAACCAAAGTCTGAGTCCCACCGTGCCGGCGCCGGCAGGTCAGGAACAACGAGCCCCTTTCAGGAAACAGGGAAATAAAGGAAAGCAGAAAATGACAATTTAACATCCAGGAATGGAAATTACTCAGGGGGTTTAAAACGCAGAGAGGAGGAGGAGAAGGGTCCTAGCCCCTTTTTGATGTCCATGTGGCTTTGTCACAGGTTTGCACATTGTCCCTCACGTTTCCTACCTTGCCCCTTATGTCAGGGTTTGGCCGGTGCTGCCTGTAGAGCAGGGCTGGAGGGCACAGAGGCCTCACTGCCTCCTTGCCAGGGTCCTGTGGTGATGGCTTCCCGACGGCCAGGCAAGGCTTGGGGCTGTCCCTGCCACTGGGAATCGGCACTGGTCCTGCCGAGTGGCTGCCAGAGCCGGCAGTGGGGGCGGTGGGAGGGTGAAGCTGCAGCACTGCCGAAGAGACCAGCACACGCGCTAAGGACCACATCCCCGACCGTGTCACCCTCACGAGTCCCTGTTATCCCACGGCTGAGCAGCAGCCCAGGGGTTTCCAGCCATGCTTTTTGCCTCCCTAAATTCCTGAGAAGGGGCTTTGTGAATGCACCCATGGCATTGCCTCTCTGGATGTCTGACTGACGGAGAACTGAGGCAAAGATACCCTTGCTGGGGAGTGGGGATGTCCCCTGGGTGACCCAGGTGCTGGTTTTGGGGTGTCCCAGCTGCATGGCAGGCAGTCCTGCCCTGCCCCAGGAGAAGAGCGGCCGGTCACAAGTGGTGTTCCTCGGGGCTCGGTGTTGGGACCATTTCTGTTCAACATCTTTATTGATGATCTTGGTAAGGACACAGAGTGTGTCATCAGTGAGTTCACAGGTGACACCAAGTGAAGCAGGAGTGTCAATCTGCATGAGGACAGGGAGGCTCTACAGAGAGACTTGGATAGATTGGATCAGTGGCCAACGTCAACAGGATGAGCTTCAACAAGGCCAAGTGCCAGGTCCTGCCCTTGGGCCACAAAACCCCCTGCATGGCTACAGGCTTGGGGAGGGGTGGCTGGAGCTGTCTGGAAGAGAAGGATCTGGGGGTTCTCATTGACAAGCAGCTGAACAGGAGCCCGCAGTGAGCCCGGGTGGCCAAGAAAGCCAACGGCATCCTGGCTTGTATCAGCAATAGTGTGACCGGCAGGAGCAGGGAGGTGACAGTCCCCCTGTGCTCTGCACTGGGGAGGCCACACCTGGAGGGTTGTGTCCAGTTTTGGGCACCTCAGCACGAGAGAGATCTTGAGGGGCTGGAGCGAGGGCAGAGGAGGGCAACGAGGCTGGGGAAGGGCCTGGAGAATAAACCCTGTGAGGAGCCACTGAAGGAGCTGGGAGTGTTCAGTGTGAGGAGGAGGAGGCTGAGGGGAGACCTCATCACTCTCTGCAGCTCCTGAAAGGACATTGCAGAGAGGTTGGTGCTGGTCTCTTCTCATGGGTGATTAGTGACAGAACAAGAGGGAACAGCTTGAAACTGCAACAGGGGAGGGTCAGACATTAGGAAAAAATGTTTCAGAGAAAGACTGGTCAGAGAGTGGAACAGGCTGCCCAGGGAGGGGGGGAGTCCCCATCCCTGGGTGTGTTTAAGGGCCGTTTGGATGAGCTGTTGGGGGATGTGGGGTAGGGGAGAACTTTGTAGAGTTGGGCTGAGGGTTGGGTCTTTTCCAACCTGAATGATTCTGGGATTCTGTGAAGAGGAGAAGAGGAAAGTACCCAGGACAAGGTGTTGTGGGGAGAGCAGAGGTGCCCCAACCTTGTGTGACCCTCACCTGAGGTTGGACCCAGCATCCCCCCAAACAAGGGCGAGTCTCAGGGCTGTGGCTCTGGGACAGGCACCTAAGGTGTGAAGGCAACCTGCTCTCTCCCGGGGCAGGTAGGAGCAGTGCTGGAGCCAGGTTTCAGGGGGACAGCTGCCTGTGGGAATGTCCCCATGAGCCTCTCTGCAAAGGGACCAGCCCCGGCCCCCCCATCACTCCAACTGAGCCCGCATCAAGGCTGCTTGGGTTTCCCCCTGGGCAGGAAGGGATCTTTCACTGAGGAAGAGCCATATCAGTCACCAGCTCATGAAGCAGCACAAAAGGCGTGAAGGGACTGGGCAAAACCCAGGAGGACCCTATTCCCACCCATGCCCTCCCCAGTCACAATGAGGAGTGTTCCCCATCTGCGTAGTGGCCGTGGGAAAAGCCACAGGAAAGAGGTTCACCCTGTCACACAGCAGCACCCCAGGCCACGCATCCCCCTGGGGGGGCAGAGATGGCACACCCCCAAACCGGCACGACTCCCATTTCAAGCTGCTGGAGAGAAAGGGGTATCAGAGGATCGGGAAGAGGAGTTGTGATCAGGCCTGGCATCTTGCACGGGTGTCTCCAGGACTGGAACTGGGATGCTGGGTGGAGGGGAAGGGCCTGGGCGCTGCCTTTGCTCCCTGCCCACAGGGATGTAGCATCCCGATGCCCTTGGGGAGGGGAAGCCTGGGGGTTCCCCCCACTATGCACCCCGCATGGGTCCTGGCATCAGGAAAGAGTACAGGAAAGGCGCTTGTGTGGTTCCTTGGACTCCAGCTCTCTTTCCCCCCATCTGCTTGCACTTTGAATCGGGAGCTTTGGAGAGAAGCAGCTCCCTGGAGAAAGCTTGATGGGGCCAATCTCCACAGAGAAGTTTGGGGAGTTCAGCATCCCGCAGCCCAGCAGTGGGGTTTGGCAGCTGGGGATGCTCTCACTGCTGTAACTGTTGCCCCAGGAGACGTGCTGAGCCTGGCCTAAAGCTGGCTGCAAGCCTCCTCTCCATCGCAGGCACCTGCAACTGCCCACAACGCCCCAGTTCTCTGGGCTTGCCACAGCCAAAACATTTTGGGAGCCACGAAGACAGCCGAGGTGATCTCATCCCACGAGTATTTTCTTGGCTCATTCGTCTCACTCCAACGCCTCGCCGATAAGGCTCGGCGGTGAGGTCAGTGGGAGGGTTTTGCATTGCGGAGCCGTGTGTCACTCGGGGAGCTCGGGACACCGGCACCTGCGCTCGCCCACGGCTCCCATGGCTCCAGCCAGAGCGGCGAGTCCCTGCCCCACGGCACGGCCCCGGCCGGGCCTTCCACCTGCACGCTCCAACCTGGGCAGAGGGTCTGTGCGGGAGCCCCCCGTGGTGCCCCCACCACTGCCCACGGGTCCAGCCCCCGGCGGGGCTGCCGACTGTTATTTCACCTTCTCCAGGGGAAAATGAAAAGATTGAGGTTTTTTCTTACCTCCAGCATTAAAAAGAAAAAGAGGAAGCTCTTCAGATCACTTTCCAAAGGGGTGTTATCAGCCCAGGAGGGGTTTCCTGCTGCCAAAAATAGAGTGGTGTTAAGATAGGAAGGGAAGCTGGATGACGCAGGCATAGATAAGGGCAACCGAGGAGCTGGGAGAGGCAGCCCAGCTGCCAGGGGAGGTGGGCCGGCTCCTTCGGGGCTCAGGGTGGGTTGCCCCATCCCCTGGGGAAAGAGCAGGACGGAACCACAGCAGGGCCCCCTCAGAGGTGTTGCTGTGGGGCTTGGTATCTTGGAGCAGTGCATCCGTCCATCTGTCCATCCATCCATCCATCCATCCATCCATCCATCCAGTGCTGGGCCTGAGCTGGTGTTTCCAGGCTCAGCATGTGCTTGGGGACACACGGACAAGAACCGTGCCCTCCTCTCCCTCCCCATGGGTCCCTACCAAGGTTTCAGAGTCTTCCTCACCCCCGTGGGGCCAGTGTCGATTCCTACCTCCAGAACTCCACCTGGGTGGATTTGACTTGTTACTGGTAAAACTGGGCTGAACAACTTGTTTCTTGAGCCCCGTTACTCTTTGATGAGCTCCTGGGTGCTAAGTACAGGCTCAGGACCTTGCCTGGGGGGAGATACTGCCAGACTTTGTTAATCCCGAGTCCAGATTGACCACACCAGAGTCACGTCCTTCATCTCTGGGTCTGTAACGCTGTACTCCTCTTCCTGCAAGCATCAACTCCTTCTCCCTGTGCACCTTCTCTGCACACTCCCCTACCTTTGAGTCTGTTACCTGCTCCCCATTGGGGATTTATTTTTTTTCCCCCATTTTTGGGAAGAAAACCCAGAGGGAAAGAGCTGCTGCCTGGTATCACATCCTGTGGCTTTTGGGGTGTTTGGTGTGGCCTGGGGGTGATACTGGGGTGGGATGGGGTGGATTTCACCGCCGTGCCTCCCCCCTCCAGACCTGCCTCCCGGGTCTGTGCCGGTCGGAAGATGCCGTATACCCTCTCACAAGAATGGGAGCTTAATGTCCCGGAGCTAATTAGCAATTTTCCCCTGCACCTGCCTCTCCACTGCCGCCGCCTCCCCTCCGACCATCTGCTGTCTCTGGGCCCCACAGGCAGCCTCGGGTGCTCGGGGCCGAGGCAGAGCTTGTGTTTCTCTGGTTTGGGGTTGGGGGTTCTCGATGTCCCCCCAAAGACAAGCTGGAGCTCTTTAGTGTCGAAAAGGGAGACAGAGTTTGGTCCCTGATGGCTTCCTCTATCCCCTTGCAGCCTGCAGAATGGCGGGAGGCCGAGCCCTGCTGTGGTCCTGTGGCCATGTGGCAAAAAATACCTGCCCGAAAGGGGAAACTGAGGCTGGGAGAGAGGTGGGGGATCCCCAAAGGGTCTGAGCCCAGCGCTCAACAGGCAAGAGCTGGCAGGGACGGCTGCAGTGAGCCATGATCTCCCAGACAGGGGGGGATGCGAGGAGGGGGGATGCAAGGGAGGGGGGCACGAAGGCAGAGCAGATGGGGCTGGCAGGTTTTTGTGGGCTGGGTCGGTCCTGCAGACAATGGCGCGTCTCTCCGAGCTGCGATTATAAACAGGGAGATTTATGCTGCCGGACAGCTGGCGGGCAGAGCTGGGCGGCCCCCCCATCCCGGCAGCTGCGAGCTCCCCGCACGCATGCGGCGCACCCCGGCTCCCGGCCCACCGCTGCGGGTGTCCCGCAGGCCCCTCGCACGCCCGTGGGTGCCCGTGGCTCACGCGTGGGGCCTCGCACACCCCGGGCACATGCTGGGGGGCCCAAGCCAGCCCCGCACCCCGAGCACCCCGGCGGGCTCCCGGTGCGCTCCCGGTGCTGGGAGCGACGCTCCCGGGGGTCCCGGTGCCGGTGGGTGCGGGGAAGATCTGGGCGAGTTTTGGGGTGATTTTGAGGCGGAGATGCACGTCCCGCTCCCTCCCTCCCCCGGGGGTCTGAAGCCGCCATCCCGGGCTCGCTGCGACTGCCCCACGACCCCCGTGTCCGTGTGTCCGTGTCCGTGTGTCCGTGTCCGTGCTCCCTCTGCCGGCAGCCGTGCCGTGCCGTGCCGTGCCGTGCCGGGGCGGGGCGGAGCGGGCGGGCCCGGCCCCTGCATTCCGGGCATAGCAGCGCCCGGGCCGGCCCCCGCTGCCGGCGGGACGCCCAGAGCCGCGGCCGCGCTCCCCGGGCAGCACCGCCGCCGCCCCGCTCCGCCATGCCCCGGTAAGTGCCGCCCCGACGGGGCCCCCACCGGCACCGGGACCCCCCCCCGGGACCGCGACTGAGACCGAGAGCTCCGTGCGGGGCCGGTTCCGTTCGCTCTGGCTGAGGGGGGGTGGGGGGGGTCCTGTCCGCCTCCCGGTGGCACTGTGGCCGGTCCCCTGGGGACGCCTCGTCCCCCATCCCCGGGCCGCGGGGCAGCGCCGGTGCCCGGGGGAGCTCCCGGGTCCGTGGGGAGCCGGCCCCGAGCCCCGAGCCGGCCCCAGCCCCGGCCCCCGGAGCCAGTCCCGGCCGTGGGTGTGATGAGAGCACCCGTGCTCAGCCACGGCAGCGGAGAGGCTGCGTCTGCGCTCCAGCCCGGCCCACAGGTCGCGGCCAGCCTGCCAGCGTGCCGAGCGGGATTCCTGGAAAACAACCCCTTGTTGATCAGGGTCTGTGCCTCGTCCTGCCCGGGCCGGTTCCCAATTATCCCCTCTTTTCCCTGTGCAGGTGCCTCGGCGTGGCCGGTTGCTGCTAAAGGTCCCCGGGGACGCCCTTCTCGGGTGGAAACGTGGCTTTGCCGACGGCGCGGGCGGAGATGAGGACAGCGGAGGACTCGAATGGGACGGTCCTGCACCGCCTGATCCAGGAGCAGCTGCGCTATGGCAACCTCACGGAGAACCGCACGCTGCTGGCCATCCAGCAGCAGGCCCTGCGCGGCGGCGGCGGTGCCGGTGGTGCCGGCAGCCCCCGCTCCTCCCTGGAGAGCCTCAGCCCGGAGGAGAGCCAAATGGTGCAGCAATCCACGCGGCAGGAGCCCCAGGGCCAGGAGCATCACTCCGACCACGTCTACTTGGAGAACAACGTCTATTGGCTCTGCCAGCCCCAGCACAAGGGTGAGGAGCTCCCCACCTACGAGGAGGCCAAGGCGCATTCCCAGTACTACGCCTCGCAGCGGGGCGGGCAGCAGCCCGGAGGGGCCAGCCTGGGGATTCAGGGTGAAAACAGTCTACGCGGGGCTGAGAGTGGCGCCCGACGCCCCGATGAGGGGCTGAAGGACCTGAAGCACGGCCACGTGCGGTCGCTGAGTGAGCGGCTGATGCGGATGTCTCTGGAGAGGAACGGAGCCAAGGCGCAGAGCCCTATCAGCGCCTCCCACAGCTACCCCCAGCTCTCCCGCCACCACCAGCTCGCTGCCCTGCGAGGGCAGCACCCCGAGGGGCCGGAGCCGCGGGGACCTCCCCCGGAGTATCCCTACGTCATCCCTTCCCAGGATACTTACCTGGCTGAACCCCGACCCTGCTCCCGGGAAGGTCCTGGATTTCAGCATCCCGAAATCAGGTAACCTGCGGTCCCCAGCCCCTGCTTTTGGGGCACCCGCCAGGTGCCTCCCAGCCGTGGTGCCCCAGGAGTGGCCGCGATGGATGCTCGGAAGATGTGGGATACAGAGAGCAGTGGGGGGACCCCAGGGCAGCTGTTGCCCAACCTCTTGTCCTCGTGGGCCCAGATCTGGCTCAGCCCATGGGAGTCTGCAGGGACCCCTCCGACCCTCTCCTCTCCCCAGTTTCCCCCAGCACAGTTGAGTTTTTCCAACTGGTGATGAAAATTCCACCGCTTCTGCAGACCCTGCCCCCTCTCCATGCACTGGGAGGAATTTGGGGTTAATTTAGGAGCTGAAACCGGGTCAGGAAATGGCTAAATGTGGAACAGGCATGGGGCAGGGTGGAAGGCGAACGTTATCCCTGCTCTGTGGAAACCTACTCTGTGGTCCTGAGCCGGGGATGTCCACGTAGCACCGGTCTGCTGCTGTGGGATTGCTGCTGAGCCGAGCCTGCGCTGGCACTGTGTGGTTTGTGGAGGTGACGAGCAGTGCTGGGCAGCTTGACGCTGCCAGCAAAGCCCCAGGTTGTCACCAAGAGGTCCATGGAGAGGTCTGGGGGCCCAGGCATTGGCTAGTGTTTGAGGAGGGCTGGAAGCAACTTCTTCCAGGGTTGAAAAAGATGGGAAGAAGGGAATTGGAGGCTCGATGGGAGGACGCAGGCTGTGCCCAGTCCTGCTGACCTACCCAGGCAGACAGCAATAGCCTCTCCGGCAGGAAAACCTCCTTCCAGGGAACAAAGAGGGGAAGGGGAGCCGCGAGGAAGATGTATTTATTCTTCCTCGCTCCTATATCATCCCGCAGGAATGCAGGCCCTTGGCGGGCCGCCCGCGGCAGAGCGGGGCTGGGCCATGCACGGCCGCCCTGCTCAGGGTATTTGAGGCGGCCGCAGGATGTCGAGGAACTCAGAGTGGTCGTGCAAGGGGTGGCTGCGCTGGCCCTGCTCCTCCGAATACAGTGAGGATGTATTAATAGTGTGGTGGTGAGGGGCTGTGCCAGGAGCCCTTGCTTTGCCCAGGAAAAAGGGAAAAGGGGCAGTGCTGCTGGCTCCTAAGGTGCATTGTTTGCCCAACTGTGTCCATCTGCAGCATCTCCAGCAGTGGGGAGGGCCTCGGGGGGCTGGCAGCCCATCCTGACCCACAGGCTGGATCTTGGAGCTGTCAAGTCAAGGCATCACTGTGAGATGGGGTTTGGTTCACATTTGGGAGTGCTCAGGTGAGCACCTTTTAGAAAGCAAACACTTCCCAGCTCTGAAAAGCAGGATAGGAGCTTCCCAGATCTTCCATCCTCCTTTGGGGCCACCCAAAGGCACTGGCACCCGCTTGGCCCCTAGCTTTAGAGCGGTCATTGGGATGCTGGAGATGCAGTCGGCTCTCCCATCCTGCCAAGCCCCTTGAGCATCCCTCTCCTCCCTCCCTGCAGGGTGCTGCCCACCCACGTCCCTGCCACGTTCCTGCCGCCACCAGGTGCCCTGTGCCCGGGCACGCTGGGTCCCGCCGATGTGGAGGCACTGGTGAGCGCCCAGGCGGTCTCGGCCAGCAGCCGCCTGGCCCGGGCAGACGCGGTCCTGCGGGAAAACGAGAGGCTCCAGCGGGAGAGCGAGAAGCTGCGGCGGGAGCTGGAGAGCTGTGCCGAGAAGGCGAGCCGCATCCAGAAGGTGAGCGAACAGCGGCAGCCCCGCGGCCATGGCATCGTGACCCCTCACCCGGGGTGGGGGGATGCTCAACCAGCTGCTGTGGAAATTCACCCCCTTTAGTGTTTTAATCCCTTCTCCCCCTTGCTCTGGAGGCTTGTTCCCCTCCGAGCAGCTGCCTTTCAGCAGCACAGCAGGCAGGACGGGGGAGAAGGAGCCCATTCTCTGGTGACCCCCTCCCTCCGCCTGTCCCCCCATCCCTGGCCGCCACAGAAAGCCCTTTGTGCGGCCGTGTACAAGGAGCGGCTGTTCCCCGCCAGCCGGGCTACAGCAGAGCCAAAAACCTGCAGAGGGACTCTTTTACGAGAAGAAAGGCAGAAAAAATTAGTTTTCTCCCAAAAAATGTAAGCTGGGGGTCAGCCCAGGGGATTCCATGGGTGTACTGAGCTCCTCTGGCAGCTCAGGTTGGGCTGAGCGACCCGGGTGAGCTTTGGCCAGCATTTCCCTTTCCTTTCCTCATTCCACGAATATCTAACCCTGGCCTGTCCCTTCCTCCACCCCAGCTGGAGAGCGAGATCCAGCGCATCTCGGAGGATTACGAAAACCTTGTCAAGGCCTCTTCCAAGCGGGAAGCCTTGGAGAAAGCCATGAGGAACAAGAGAGACGGCGAGATGCGACGGCTCCAGGACTTCAACCGGGACCTGAAAGGTGAGGGACCCTCCGTGTGCCCATCCCCACAGG
This sequence comes from Athene noctua, assembly GCF_965140245.1. Taxonomy (NCBI): domain Eukaryota; kingdom Metazoa; phylum Chordata; class Aves; order Strigiformes; family Strigidae; genus Athene; species Athene noctua. Next base: position 1,651,224 of record NC_134044.1, on the reverse strand, counting down.
CAGTCTCTGTCCCCCGACTTTTCCCCCTGGGTGTTTCCATGGGAAGACAGGCTTCTCCCTCTTCCTCTGGCTGAAATCTTGTATTTAAATCTTAATTGGGTTTAATTGCCTTTGGACCAGAGCGGTTGGAATCGGCGAACAAGCAGCTGGCCAGCAAGACCCAGGAAAGCCAGGAAAGCAACCAGGGCAGCATGGCCAAACTCCTGGCACAGAGTAAGTCCTGTGGGATGCCCATCCTCGCCCGGCTCCCCGTGGCACCCGTGAGCGGGATGGCGAGGGCTTGGCGCTCTCCCTCTCAGCTGGAGGAGGAGGCAGCGGGTGGCAGGCGGCAGCTCTCGCCCTTCCCTGGGGAGGATGGAGCCGCTCTTGGCGCTGGACTCCAGCCATTAATCCCGGCAGGCCGGCGGCGTGACCCGCATTCTCCACATTCCTGCCGCCGCGCCGGCTCTTCCAGCACCAAGCCCGCACTCCCACCCTGCGACAGCCTGGCCCTTCTCTCCCTCCTCCCTCCTCTGCTTCGCAGCTGTGCAGGCCTGGGCTTTTTTGGGGAGAAAATATACCTAAATCCATTATTTTAGCAGAGAGACACGGTGTTGATATTACATGGGTGGAGTTGCATCCCCTTCCCTAAGGTGCCTGGATTCATGCTGGGCAGCTTTTACCCTTCAAGAGCCAAAATTCAGGCTGGAACGTGGCAAATGGAGGCTTTTGGCCATCTGGCCATGTGGCTAGAATGCCCCTGGCCCCCGCGTACTGCAGGAGGGAAGGCACGGCTGGGTTTTGGGGAGCAAAAATCCCCCGTGGGGCTTTGTGGACCAGCCTTAGGGCAGTGAAGCCTCCTCAGCTGAGACCTGGGGGCTGTCTTTGCAGGCTACGAGCACCAGCAGGAGAAGGAGAGGCTGGAGCGGGAGGTGTCCCTGCTGCGCAGTGCCAATGAGGACCAGCGGCAGCGGGCAGAGTTGCTGGAGCAGGCGCTGGGCAGCGCCCAGGCGCGGGCAGCCAAGGCAGAGGCTGAGCTGCGGAAGAAACGGGCTTACGTGGAGAAGGTGGAGCGGCTGCAGGCAGCCCTGGGCCAGCTCCAGGCTGCCTGCGAGAAGCGGGAGCAGCTCGAGCTGCGGCTCCGCACCCGCCTGGAGCAGGAGCTGAAGATGCTGCGGGCTCAGCAGGTGGGTGCCAGTGAGCCGTGGTGGTGGGTGCCGGTGAGCCATGGTGGGTCTGCACCCTCTCAGAACCTCCTCATCCTCTCTTATGTTTGGGTTTTTTTTTTTTTGCTGCTGCAGAGGCAGGCAGGTGCCATGGGCGGGGGGACGTCGGAGCTGAGTGCTCACACGCTCTCCGAGCAGCTGAGGGAGAAGGAGGAGAAGATCCTGGCCCTGGAGGCGGACATGACCAAGTGGGAGCAAAAGTACCTGGAGGAGTGCACCATGCGGCAGTTCGCCATGGATGCCGCGGCCACCGCGGCTGCCCAGCGGGACACCACTCTCATCAGCCACTCTCCGCGGCACTCCCCCAACAGCAGCTTCAACGAGGACCTCCTCCTGGCCAGCCACAAGCACCAGGAGATGGAAAACAGGTAGGCCCATCTCACCGACAAGCTCATGCTATGGGCTGGGCTGGGCAGTGCCTGCATCCTCCTCTCCCTCTTTGGCTCCTCTCCCAGCTTCTACCTCTTGCCCTCTCCAGATTAAAAGCCCTTCATGCCCAAATCCTGGAGAAGGATGCTGTCATCAAGGTCCTGCAGCAGCGCTCACGGAGGGACCCCAGCAAAGCCCTCCAGGGCTCCCTGCGGCCAGCGAAGTCCGTGCCCTCCATCTTTGCTGCCTCCGCTGCCCCGAGCTGGCCAGGGACTGGCCAGAGCGACCGGCTGGCCGAAGGCAGCTCCCGGGGCAGCACAGGTAAATAGAGGTACCTGCTTGTTCCCTGCCTTCACTTGGCAGCAGGGAATTACCCTGAGGTTTTGGAAGCAGAGAGCTTGGGAAAGGGGGATTTCTCTGGTGAGCGATATGGACCAGCCAGAGGAGCTGGCAATGCCTAACAGCATCTCCTCCAGCAGGTAAAGCCACCACTGAAGGTGCAGCAGCACCTGCTGCCCTTCCCCTGCCCTCCCACTCCAAGCACAGCAGCAAGGATGGCAGCACGCAGACAGACGGGGCGGCCGAGAGTGGCAGCCAGGGCGAGGGCACGGAGCGCCCGGCCGGTTTGCTGGGTGAGTCCCCCGGGGGCGGCACGGGGCAGAGCTGGGGATGCTCCAGCACCTGGGCTTAGTGGCCAGGAGGTGGTTTTTGCACAAGCATCGGTCATTTTTTAAGGCATTTAAAGGCCCTTGAATCTGGTGGGTTGGAATCCCTGCAATCACTCGTTGCTTTTTTTATTTTTAAGGTGTATGGCTTTTTTTCGTGAACACCTTGGGGGGAAGGCTGGATCAGCAGCACTCTCGCTGCTGGTCCTTCAGTGGAGTGGGTGCCATGCCAGTGGTCTTCACCTCTCCTTCAGCTCTCACCTTCTTTCTCTGCAGAGAGCTCAGCCGCTGCCAGAGCCCCAGATCTGTCCGACATGGTGGAGATCCTGATTTAAGGCCACCCAGGGGCTGCACACCAGCCCCTCTGCCCTCCCTGCCAGCGCCTGCCCGGGATGGAGGAGCCTGCGGGAAGGAGGACCGAGCCTGGAGCTCAGTGGCATCCCGGCGACCGGTCTCAGCCCCTGGGGAGGGCCACCGTCCCCGCTCGACACCCACGTCAGTCCCCAGCTGCGCGGGGCGCGCTGGAGCCTGGGGACCCTGCAGTGGCGGTGGGGCCTCATGACCCCCCTGTAAATACACCGGGTTTTTGTACGACGGGAGCAAACCTATTTATTGTTTCAGCCTCTTCTCCTTCCCGAGGCAGGGGGTTTCTTTCCACATCCCCCCTTCTTTGGCTCCATCCCCATCCCGTCTCTGGGTCTTGGCCACCTGTGCCCACCCAGGTGCTTGGCCTCTGACTGGAAAATCCCTCTTGGTTCACCCAAACTGTACCCACCAGCCTGCACGAGGGCAGAGCCAGGAGGGATCCTCCGTGGGTCCCGTCAACTGCCCAGATCCACGTGGCCAAGCTGAGTGCTGGGAACCCCAAACCTCCATCATCTGCATCCACCACCTGCATCCTGCCTCTGTTTTTATCATGGGTGGGTGAGGGCTTGGGGATGGGGTGGTGGTGGTGAAAAAGAGAAAATTATGAGGGAATGAAAGGTGGAGGAGAAACCCCCTTGAAACCGGAGGTGAAACGCTCAGAGTAAACTGACGACGGCTGATGGAGGTGGTGGGATGTGCTCCCCCTCTCATGGCTTCATCCCACCGCTACATTCCCCAGCTACTGGCAGCTGGCTTCTGCCTGTAGCCAGTGCCGACACCTTGCTCCTCTGAGCTCGGACACTTCCCGTCCTTGCCCTTTGTGTATATATTTTTTTCTTTCTTTCTTTCTTTCTTTCTTTCTTTCTTTCTTTCTTTCTTTCTTTCTTTCTTTCAACATGTGTGCATTTGCTGGACAACTGCATTTTTTATTTTTTCTCTCCCAGACACGTAAAAAATGCGTTCGGTTCTCGTGCATTGTTTACAAAGTGGAAAACAAACAAGCAAAAAATTATGAAAGAGGAAAAAAAAACACCCCACAACTTAATATATTTTATATTAATATTGGTATTTCTTTTTAAGTAATTTTTTTTTGTGCTGTGAACTTTTTTTTCCTGCCAAAGATGATGAGTTCTTGTTTGTGCGTTTTAAGTTATCTTAAGTATTTAAACGTAAACCTGGCTGTTTCGTTATGCTGCCCTATACCGAGATTGCTGTAGCATTCCACTTGGTATAACAATATTTTAATAAAAAAACCCCAAACATTGACCCACAGGTACTCTTTTTTCCCATGTGATGGGGCAAGACAGAGGTGCTGATGGAGGGGAAGGCGTCTAGGAGTAGTGACCCCCTGGCCTAAACCTGCCCTTCCCAACTCCCCGGGGCAGCAATTTGGGGTGCAGCTGTGTGGGAGAGGGGAAATAAATGCCCAAGAGCATCTCTGCATTCCCCAAAATCCCATTGGGATTCCATTTCCCCCACCTTGATGGGAGAAAATGATGGAGTTGCCTGGAAATGTTGATGTAGTTTTCTCCCTGGGTGTAGTGCTCTGGTAACTGTCCCAAGGGGATCATCCTCCGTTCCTCACAAGACCCATTTCTGCTCTCCTAAGCCCCTGCCACAGGGACTCCTTGATGGCCAATGTCTTCAAGCACGCCTGGGCCTGGCTTTGTCAGGTACCTCCAAGCTCTTCCCGCCCTGCTTGGCTCATTCATCCTCTGGATGACCAGAAGTTCTGGTGTTCAAGCTGGGGCTACCTTAAGTCTTCCACAGCCATGCCATGCTGCTCCCCAGCCCTTCTCCTCTAAGCTTTTTGTTTGCTGCTATCATATGACTTTTATTTTTAATAGCTGTCACGTTAATGATTCCCACAGAGCATCCCCAGGGACTCTGCTCTGGCTGCTTGGGCACTGGCAGCCCAGCAGGAGCCATCACCAGCCAGGCTGGGGCTTTCCCTTTTGTGCATCACTTGGCATTTATTGGTAGCTCAGGTTTTTTTACCCTGCCGTCCCTGGGGACCAGAAGATCTTGTGCAAGTCTTTGCAATGGGCTTTAGCTCAGATTCTGCAGAACAATGGCATAAGAAACGAGCTTTGCTGCTGACTCTTCCCAGGAAGGTGGCTTAGGACTCCGCTGAGGGTCACCGGTCTTGGTGGGACTGCAGTGCTGAACGCTGACTCAGTTCGACCCTTCCCACCCAGGAACCTGGAAGCAGCATGGCTGAAAATCTGGGGCTTCGTGTGGGTGGAACCAGTCTCCATCCCTGCAAGAGCTGGTTAGAGAGACTTGGAGAATGGGAAGGTCGGAGCTGGGCTCCTCCTTCTACCCATACCTTCTGGGTTTTGCAAACAGGGAAGCAAGCTCCCCCTCCCGCACCGGGCCTGTCTGAAGGGGACCCTCTGCCCTCCCTGGAATGGGGCCAATCATGGGGAGGACAGGGTGGGAAGCTCACGGAGAGCTGCTCCTGCTGGGAATGTCGGGGGGTCCCAGTGCCCCCCCGGCCAGGGGCCGTACCTGCCCTGCCTCCCCCAGCTCCTGCTGCCGGGGAGCTGCAGGCAGCCGCCCGGGAAGGCTTGCAGCATTCCTGGCATACCGCAGCTCTCACAGCCCGTGCTTTATTTACCCGAATCCGGATGTGGAACGGCCTTGCAGCAGGTCTGGCTGTTTGCAGGCAATTTTCCGGGTCCAGAGATTGAGGCAATGGGCTCCTGTTGAGAGCTTTGCTGACTGCTTGGCCATCCCCCACCCTGCCCATCGCCCTGTGACCCCCATCCCCAGGGCTTTCACAGTCTCCAGCAGACAGCAGATGGGGGAGCACAGCCCTGTATGAGTGAGGTGACAGAGAAGCGTTGAAAAATGGGAAGGGAAAGGAAAACTCCAAAGCCCAGCTGTGAATGCGGGAGCTGGACCATGGGGAGAGAATGCTCGAGCCCAGCAGGTTGGGACAGGAGGTCACGGCTCCTCCTGCTATGCCCCGGAGTATGTGCAGCAGCACCCGGATTCATTTGTTTTGGTAGGGTTGCTTTTCAGCCAGGGCAACAGCCTGATGGAGGTCTGTGCCTTGGTGCAAGGAAGGCTGGCATGGGGGTGTGTTATCACCTGCTTTATCGCTCTGTCACCACAGACATTTCTCTCCGCCCTTTCCACACCGTCTCACTGGGTTTCACCATCAGCATCGCTGGGACCCACAGTCCTTTATCCCACGTGAGTCTTGCTCAGGACAGGTCTCTGTCACCGCGGTGTGGCTGAAATACCATGTGGGAGCCAAACCTTTTGTTCCCACTCCTGCTCCTATCTCTGTGTCTGTGATCTCTGCATCCTTGATCCTTACAATCCCTGTGTCCCTGTGTCCTTTATCTCTGCGGGCCTGCATCCCTGCATCCTTGCCTCCCTGTGTCCTCAATCCTTGCATCCCTGTGTCCTTACATCCTTGTGTCCCTGATCTCTGTATCCCTGCACTCCTGCATCCCTGTGTCATCGATCTCTGCATCCCTGTTACCCTGCACCCCTTTGTCCTCAGTCCTTGCCACCCATGTGTCCCTGTGTCCCCATGCCCCTGAGAGGGAATGGCTGGCCGTGTCTGCTGAGCTGCCGGCTGGCTGGTGCCTGGATGAAACACCTTCTGTGGGCTGCACATCCGCAGCCCTCGAGAGATGGAAAAGGGCCAGTGGGCTCTGCTCCAAGTGCCACCACTGTCACCACAGTGGCTTTGAGTGAGACACCCTGTCCTGGGGCAGCAGGTGAGAGGGAGACGGCTCGTCTGGCCCAGGGGCTATTCGGGTTGGTATGGCCCCTCCCGTGGTCACAGCAGGTCAGGACAAAGCTGAGGATCTTGTTGGAGTCCCATGGCTGTCCACTAAGTCCCATTCCCAGCCAGGAGCACCTCGTTGCCCTGGTGCCACACCACAGCAGCATCTCTGCAGCTTTGGTTCCTGATTTCCCTTGTTTCTCCTTGGAGCTTGGAGGTTGGAGATTGGTCCTTGGAGCATCTTTGGAGCTTCTCAGGTCTTCCACTGGTTCTGGTCCCTCCTCGTCCTCTTCTCATGCATCTCCTCTCCTTTTCCACTTGCCAAATGATAGAGTTGGACAGGGAAAGACAAGCTCATTGCAACCTCCTTATGATGGAAGAAGTCCCTCTGAAAAGCTGAAAAATCCCCACCAGGATTTGGAAGAAAGGGGATTTCACTCCCCTTCCAAGTAATCCCTGATTCTTGTGGGGGAAGTTTGGCAATGCTGCGGGCCAGCCCAGCAGTCAGCTTCCCAGCAAACCAGTTGGGCAAACCACGGTGCTTTCTCTTGCCTCAAGTCCCGGCTTGCTCTTTGGGCCGACAGGAATGAAGGTCTCCCCACAGAGCCTGCTGAACCCTTCACCCTTCCTCTTTCCCTTGCTCCAAAGCCCTCCTCAGGGGTCCCCAAGGCCATGGCACTTGTTGGGGGGCTCTCCCCTGGCTTTGTTGTGCTCGGGGGCCACCCCCCACAAAGTCCTTGTGTGGGGCTTTGTATCCTGCTGCAGTTCTAAGCTGCTCCCAAGATGTCCCCTCCCTGCAGAGCATCAGGTGTAGCAGATGCTGGAGCAGAGATGGGACCCGCAGGGTGGGTGGGTGTTGTTAATTCGGGAAGATGCACAGGCCAGGGGGGTGGCCATGACTCCCTCCCGGATGTGCAAGCATCCATGAGCACCGGGATCTCCTTCTCCATCCTCCCCGGCGCCAGGTCCCTCCCTGGCCTGTGGCGGGGGCCAGCAGGGTGCTGTGGTGGGGCCGTGGGGCTCCTGCCCTGGCAGGCAGCGCAGACAGCGCAGGCAGCGCAGGCAGGTCGGGAGAGACGTGCAGCGCTTTGCTGCGCTAAGCAGAAGTGGTTGGGCCACGGCGTGAGCGCGGCAAATTCCTCATTCCTCTTCCCTGTGCTGTGCTGCCTGCCTGCCATCTTTGCATGCAAACAGTAAACAGGCTGTTATTATCCTGGATGCTTTGAATAACTGTGGCTATTTTTTCTCTTCCCAGTATTCTAAAAAGGCAAAAAATTCCCTGCGGTTTCTGAGTCAACTTTTTTTTTCTCGCTCTCTTTTCTTTCCTTCCCACCACCTCTGTGACCTTGAAAAACCAGGCGGACGAGCTCGCTGACTCTCCCCACTTGCACCCGCTCCCCGACTGTGCTCTGACTGCCACTACCGCTGCTCCCTGCAGCCGGCGGTGGGTGAATCTGGGGCCAAGCCTGGTGATGGAGCAGCCCTGGGCTGGCAGTGATGGGCAGGATCCGGCCCTTTGGGCACCTTGCCCATCGCCTCCCCTGGGTGAGGCAACTGGGGATGCTCAAGGTGGCTGGGGATGCTCTGAGGGGTGCAGCTCGTGAAGGCAGCTGGTGCAGGGACACGGGATGCTGCCTATGCTCCTCGTTGGTGTCCCCAAGGGTTGGAAAATGTGTGTCTGGGGGCGATGCAGGGAGCCGGGAGATGAGGGGAGCATGAGAGCAGCCTGACCATGCAGGCAGCAGGTATTCCCCTGTTCAGACCACAGGTCCCCTGGGAGGGCTGGGACCCTTTCCTCCCCTTTTCTGCCTCCTCATCCTCCTGCAGGGTAGCCCTGTAGGCATTTGCTCTTAGGTATGATCTTCAAAAGCCCTCCCTGGACCCGGTACCGGGGGTCTTTGGGTGGGCACATGGTAAGCAGGGGCCAGGCAGAGGATGGCTGTGGCCAAAGCCCCTCTCCAGCCCCGGGTTCAGCACCTGCACATCTCCAGGAGGTCAGAGACAGTGGCAGGAGGCAGGGGATGGGCCAGCTCCTCTGGTTCCTTGACTGCAAGGGTTTGCTCGTGGACGGGGGGTTTGTTTCTTTGGGAGCTTCTTCCTCTTCCCTGGGTATGCTTCTTCACACAAAAAAAGAGTCAGGGCCGTATGTGGCCATGCACCCTTGCCTGCACACAGGGACTGCTGCTGCAGACAGCGCGGGCAGGGTGGGGTATGGGGCCAGGCCCAGTTGCAGGCAGGGGATAGCCCCACGCTCAGCTGCCTGCTGGAGGAGGAGATGCCTGCTTGGGAGGGCTCCACGTCCAGACCCTGTTTTTTATATCTCGGCAACATTTTCAGGATGCTTTGGATGCTCCAGTGGCCAAGGAGCAAGGGTGAGCCCAGATGACTGGCAGCAGGGAGGCGAGGAAGAGGAGGTGGGATGCAGAGGATGGGCAGGACCCATGCCATGCCCCTTGCCTGTGTAATGCCATTATGAGGATACACAATTGCAGGGGGCCTGTCTGTGCAGGGAGCTGGGAGATGGTGGGTACCCAGTACGGGTGGGCTCCAGACACCAGCCCTGTGGTGGAGGAGCACCCACATGGATGGGTTCAGGGGAGTGTTGAGTGAAAGGTGTGGGGGCCAACAGCCCCACTCCGGTAATGAGAAGGTGTTGGCGGGTGGGATGTGGGTGATTCAATGTCTGAAGAGATGTGAGAGCAAGGCCTCACCTCCAGGACTGGACTCTTCCCAGGAACACAAGAGTGGTGATAACCAGGCAAGAGAGCAGGAGCAAAGGGCTCTCTGCTCAGCAAAGCTGGGCCATGGGAAATCCCAGCATCGCTGAGGTTGGCAGGGACCCCCAGAGACCCCGGGTCACCTCCCCCTGCCTGGAACAAAGTCACAGCAGGAGACTCAGGACCTTGTCGAGTGGAGCTGCCATTGCCTGTGGGGGTGGGTGTCCCCCAGGACACAGGCAGACCCCACTGGCTCGTCAGACCAGGAGCATGCAGAGGACTAGTGGGCTGCTGGCCACAGCATCACTGACGAATGAAAGGAGGGGGACAAGCTGCCTAGAGACGTGAACAGTGACGACAGCTGAGCACACAATAACTTTAAGCTCCTGCTTAACCACAGAATCATCTGGGTTGGAAAAGCCCTTGAACCCCTCCAGCCCAACCACGAACCTCACCCTGACCATTCCCAACCCCACCAGATCCCTCAGTGCTGGGTCAACCCGACTCTCCAACCCCTCCAGGGATGGGGACTGCCCCCCTGCCCTGGGCAGCCCATTCCAACGCCCAACAGCCCCTTCTGCAAAGAAATACTTCCTAATATTCGGTCTGTCAGTATCAGAAGGGGGGGGGCTCTGAAATCAGCGGAGGCTTGGGGACCATCCCCCACATGCCTGCCCCCCACAGAGCTCATGCGATGCCATCTCTTGCTGTGCACAATGCTCATTATACTACTTGTGTGTGTAAATTATTTATGTATCTCTACACTTCCTGACAGCTATAGGCAAGTTCTGTTATATAGGGCAGCAGTAACCATCACACACATCACTTGGGATCGGCAGTTCAGTGCGAGCGAAGGGGAGAGGTGCAAGAAACATTTTTGAGTGAAATACATTTTTTTAGCTAAACAGTATTCATGTCACCTCCATCAGTGTTTGAGTTGTCCATGGCCCAAGATGCCTTTTTACTTTTTCATTTATTTTGACCAAAAAACCCAACACTAAGTGTTTCACCATGACATTTTGGAATCCCAGCTTCCCACCAGGCAGGGCTTGTTTGCTTTTCATTTTCAAACTTGCCATGGGAAATATGGGAAAGAAAAGGAGCTGAGCATCCTGATAGAGTTGATGTGGGGTTTTTTTGGTGGCTCATTGGGTTTTGCTGCAGCAGGAAAGTTTGAGAGGTTCGCGGCAGGTCCCAGCACACTGTCCTGGTGAGACCAGCATGAGCACACAGGGCTGGGTCTGGCACAGAGTGAAGGGCCAAGTCCCACTGCAGGGTGCTGCAAAGTGCTCAGGCCAAATATCCGAAGGGAGCCAGGGATTAATTAATTGAATGGAGAAAAATTGTGGTCATTACAAGCTCATTTGGAAGCAAAGGGGCTGGGAAGGGGGATAGGGATCATGGCACCTCCTCGGCAAGAAGGGCAAATCCATCCAGCCACAGGGGATGGAGGCAGTCGGAGCCATCGCTCAGGGTGGGGAAAGCCTCCAAAAACCACTGAACTTCATTTCCCAGGTCTTAACACCAGCACTGAGTCACTGCACAGTAACACGGCTCAGGACATTTCAAGTGAAACATTTTCCCATACAGAAATGGCTTGGCTTCTTCTTTTTTTTTTTTTTTTTTTTAAATAAAAAACGCCTGGCTTCTTCCTTCCAGGAAAAATTGGATGTTTGGCCTTCCTGCCTGCTGGGAGGGGAATGTTTCATTGTAATTTTGCTCCTCTCTCCACTGTAGAGCTAAAACTCTCCTTAAAAACCAAGCATGTAAGAATTTGTATTGGTCAATTGAAGAGAAATTGCCTATTTCTCACTGTTGTCATGCTTAGGAAAATCATAGAAATACTTAATTTTGTGGAAAACAATTGGCTTGAGGCCAAAGGAAAGTTTTAACTCCCAATGCTTGAAGTTTTACATGTACAAGGTTTCCTTGAAATTTTTCACTGGCGGGGGTGGGGAGGGCAGGGAGTATTACTTCCCTTGAATTTCCTAATTCTTTAGTTGAGACAGTCGGAGCGTGTTTCATCTCAAGCTGACACTTCAAAGCCCAACGTCATGCTTAGATCCCTTGTGGTGCTTTTCTCCATGGGTTTTTGCACACCCATAATATGCTGAAGCAAAGACGGGATGCCACAGCCACCGTCAGAGCCGGGACAGGAAAGATGCCCAGGCAGGTGCCGGGGTGAGCCCCTTCCCTGTGTGCCCCCTCCCCGGGGAGCCCGGACACCCCGGCTGCCTGCCCCACACCCTGCCTCCCGCCACTGCAGGCTGGAAGCTGGGGGGGGGGGCGAGAAAGGCGTTCCAGAGCCTTAAATGAAAAAAAAAAAAAAGTTTCAGGGAGAAAAACACAAACAGCAAGAGGCAGAACATGAATTTTGGCCTTGATGGAAAATGACACAGGCTGGAAAATATTCCCACCCGCATTTTTACAGCCTTAAAGTGCAATCCTTTTTTTTTTTTTGAATTCCTCTTGCATAGGGTCCAGCATGAAGTAACACTACGCCAGCAGAGCCCAGCCTCATGATCGCATGGCATGCCCCAGCAACTTGTAAGCAACATCGTATTTGCCGAGTAAACAGGGGTCAGTACGGAGGGTAGATCAGGGCCACATGTGCCTGGACCCGATGGAGAACAGTGTTTGACGCTTTCGGGAAGTGAGAGCAAGCCACTGCCACCATGACTTGCCGTCCTGGAACTCCTGGTATGTCTTGAACCCACCAAAAGTTTAGGAGCGTGTTTCCACAGCAACCAAAACATATTATTTTTTCCAGCTGTCCAAAAAAAAAAAAAAAAAAGTGGAATTAAAGCAAAAAAAAAAAGAAAAAGAAACGGAACCAGTAGAGGAAATTCTAAGAAAATGAAATCAGCCAGAAAACTTGCAGGCCCTGCCCTCCCTGACGAATGCTGGCTGGGGATGGGCAGGGAAGATGCTCGTGGTCCCAGCGAGGGAAGCACAGCAGGGCCACGCTTGCCAGCCGGGGCTATTCCTGAGCTGCTGCCCCGTGCACCAGACCAGGAGTGGCTCCGTCCCGGAATAGAGTCACCATGGAGACATTACCCCATGGAGGCTATTTCGGGTTCTGTCCCTGCAGAGTTAAATGTGTGTATCCAGCACTCAGAAGGCTCCTGGAGCCCAAACACAACTCACTTCTGCCCAAGAGCTCCTATATTTTAATCTTGGGCCTCACTGCTCTTCCATTCATTCTTCTCCCCATCCTGCTTGGCTTTACGGCACATCTGTTTAACCAGCAGCATTGCTTTTTCTTCCCCACGTTCTGCTGGCTCCGAGGCTGGGCTGTGTGCAGAGCCCACCCGGCTCGGGGAGGACCATGGGTCAGCGAGGAGGAAGGCTCAGCATTGCCCAGCATCCCAGCCTCCCTGCGCAGGGCTCACTGGCCCACCCAGCTCAGGAAGACCAGATCGCAAGTCCCAGGCTTTTATTTTTTTTTTTTTTAAGCTCTGCTTTCTTGTTTATCACTGCTTGCAGGGCGTAATCCCTGCTGTCCTCCTCTTCTATGCCAGGCATTTGCTGGCAGTGCTGCTGGGCGAGCTCCAAGCCAGCAGCGAGTCCCTGCCCTGCCACGGAGCTGCAGCCAGGAGGGTGTGAGGGAAGCCAGGCAGCTAATGCAGGAGAACCCACTTCGGCTTTGTGAGCTCTGAGAGGACTGTGAGGGAGAAAACAATGCACACAAGAGAGGGACACGTGTGCCATGGCTGCAGCTGAGCTCAGGGAGGCAGCTGATGGCTTTGTGGGCATTTGTGCCATGGAGAAATAGGAGGGAAGGGGAATGGACATTGCTCTGGGGACTGCTGCACCACGGGCAGCAGGAGGCCTTGCTCAGGAGGCCAAGGTTGCAGAAAGCATCACTCTGTGGTAAAGCAAGACATCACACCTGCCTCCTTGGCTTGTGCTTGCTTCCAGACAGGAGCCCCAACCCTTCATGCTCCACAAACACCATCTCCACTCCCATGGTCCAAACACCATCTCTATTCTCTACTCCCCCGGCTCCTTGGAGGCAGGTGGGAGAGCTCTGAAAACAGCTGAGTCTGGAGCATCCACAACCTGTCCTGGCTCTAGCACTGGGGATCGTTGGTGCTAAAACTAGGGATCCTTGGCATGACCATGACACAAATCCTTACGAACAGAACCATGAGCGTACAGGCTGCTGTTTTGTTGCGGATCCCCCTTGCTGCCTCCACACACAGCCTCACCTTGCACAACTGAAGCACAGCTGTGCATCTCCCCAACTGTCAGACCTCGCTCATATGCCAGGGAACAAAATCCTGGGATGACAAAGCAGCAGCGTGCCAGGGTGAGCTCTGCCACCGTAAAACAAACACGAGGCTTAACCCTTGAAAGACAGCACAGGCAGAGCATTCCCAAACATCTTCATTTGGGGCGGACTATTCCCGCCCAGGTCCAAAACAAGCTCAGTCCTTTCCTTTGCTGGAAGAATGGAGGCAGATGGCTTTTGCAGTCTGATTTCTGGGCTGTTCTTTCCCTTGAAGATGTTGGTTTGGGGCAAAAGGTCTCTGCAGCTCAGTCCTGCTCTCCACCTGTGCTAGGTGACCAGGGACATGGGTCAACTCCTGTGTTTTGGCAGTGGGCTCTGACAACGGAAAGACGTGGGCTTGATTGTGCTACCCACTGACACATCGAGGTCTCAGGAACACTCAGTCTTCCCTCATGCAGACAAGAATTTGCCAGGTAACCCTGGATGCTCCCCGAGCTTGACTTTACAAGCATGACTAGAAAGTGCTGGCTGGCTCCAACGTGCTGAGGCAAGTGCTGCCTCTTCTTTCAGGTTCTGCAACAAACCGCTGGTGCTTTGCTTTTGTGCAACACCTGGAGACTTTCCAGAAGCTGGGGCAGGTAGGGGAGGTAGGGCAGCCTGCGCCGCTGAGCCTCCCGGGCTGGGTCAGCCTCTGGTCCCACACAGAGGGTTTGCTGAGCTCCATCTCCAGCACAGCGGGTCAGGAGGGTGTCACAGCACTCACCCCCTCCCCGGGAGCAGAAACAAGGTGGATTTTGTGATACTTTATTTCATTTTATCCTGTTCTCCAACCACAGTTTCCCATGGCCTGGGGATAAACCTCCTCCCGTATTCTGGTATTGTTCAAAACTGAGAATTCCACAAATTCCTTCAAAACTCCCCAACTTTCTCAGCTTCCCTATAATCTCGGGGCTTCACCATCCTCGAAAACCGGTGGAATGAGCAGCATTTCCTTAATGTCGTAACACTGACATAACAGGGTGGTGAATCAGTGGGGATCTTTCTGCCTGAACCATGTTGTATCATTATTATTGCTGAAGTTTTGCTATTTTAAGCCACAAAGCCCCTTACAATCCAGTCTAAGTAAATGGCGAGTAACTCTGACGTATCCGATTTCAAACCTATGAACTGGTGAGAACTGTATTAATGCAAAACTATTCTGGTTCATGAGACCCTGCTCCAAACAAACTGAATGCCATGTAGTAATCCAATCAGTGTGTAACATTATAAAGTGTATAAATAGCCCTTGCTGGCCTTAGTCTGGGCGTGCCGGAGGGGCAGGGGGAATTGTAACACCCATGTTTGCCTTAGAAAGATGAGCTGAAAGCCAGCAGTGGGTTTACGACTTGAATTTACATTCAATTCTGGTTTCTGCCACAATACAGACACTAAAGCAGATCAGCTTTGCTTAATAGAAACCTCATGAAACCTTCAGCATGAACAGTCTTTTTCCAGTCTTTAAGTAACGCCCATCAAACCAGGGTGCTTGGTTCCTAAATGGTGGTCCCTGCCTCACTGCAGGGGCGCAGCATCCCAGCCTCCAGCCCAACCAAGGATGGGTTTGCCTGCTCCAGATTGAGAGCTGCCTGTTGCATTGAAACCAGCTACCCCAGCAGCATCCAGTGCACCTCATGCCCTCCCAACTTTTCCAAGAAAAGGCTGACGTATCTGCAGATTGAGGGGCAGAGGCCACGGAGACACCAAAACAAGGACAAGCGATTTCCCCAGACACCATAGCAAAACGTGGCCCGTCTGGGGAAATCCTTTGAGTGCCTGGAGGTGTTGAGGGAGTGCATCATCCCCCATGTCACAGCAGCCTTGTTACCGAGGGCTGAGCCCCGCTCAGATCCCTGTGTCCCTCTCGTCCAGGGCACGAGGTGAATGAACTCCAGTGCTGGAGTTTGGAGCGGACGCTATGTCCACATTCTTCAGCTCGGGGCCGGGAATGTCAGCTCCTGTCCTGACGCCAGGGGCTTGCATTCCTCTCCAGTGCTGCTCCCAAAAAATGCCAGCCCAGAATGGTGCTGGGGAGAGGGGTGCTGCTTTGTCTGCGGGGATGGGAGGAGATGAGCTAAGCCTGCAGAAAAGCCTTTACCATGCTGGCGGGTGTATGGCAGAGCCGGGCAGGGGTTAGCATGTGTGTGCTTGTGTGTGTTTACTAACCACTGCTCCCAGAGAGAGGGAATGGCTGGAATTCTCTCCCCTCACTCCCCACGAGACCCCAAGGACACGCGGGTGGATCTGGGGAATTTGCTCCTCCAGCCTGTTGCCATGACTGCATATTTCAGAGATCTAAGCAGAAAAAAAAAAAAAAATAAAAGAAGAAACCCAAAACATTTCATTGGGAGAGAAGAAAAATAGTGGGGCGAAAAAATGCAGAAGAGTAATGAGAAGAACTAGCAAGTCCAAGAAATGTATTAGATCATCCTTAGAAACTGGTATCTGAGGAGTTCTCCATAGCTCAGGCTATTCTAATATTTATTGTGTGTTACTTAAACCATGACTCCTGGCACCAGCTGGGGCTCAACGGCACTGTGTACTGCTCAGAAACATTATTAAAAGCTAGTTCTGGGCTCCAGGACCAGTTGAGAGGTGTTGGAAGGAACCCATACTGCAGAAGGCAGTCTGTGCCCAGATGAGCTGCTTGGCAGGGTGGCAGGGAAAGTCTATCCAGCGAGCAGGGCCCAGGGGCAGAGCTGGCAAACAGAGTAGTGTGGGATAGAAACTACGAGCAAGATAAAATCCTTGGAGAGGCTAAACAAGGACAGGCCAGTGGCTGGCTCCAGCGTGAGAACGCAGCTGAGCTAGGGCAGGACTCACTCACACACCTTACCGTCATCGGTGGAGAGAAGGCGAGATTCACGCCTGCAGGCAGGCAGTATCCCTAGTTCCTCTGATCCTGAAGGGACTTGTTTATATCCATGCACTGGGTATTTAAAATCACTCCACGGGCAGTTTTTTACGAGCAGGTTTCAGCATGCGGATTGTGAGGCATCCATTGCTCCCCGCACTTGGTGTCTGTGATGCTCGGGTAAAGCATCCCTTCCTCGTGTGGAGGCAATGCAGGGCAGCGGGAGGCTGGAGTTCCCACCCTGGCCAAGATCACAGAATCATTCAGGTTGGAAAAGCCCCTCGGGATCACCGAGTCCAACCCTCAGCCCGACTCTACAAAGTTCTCCCCTACCCCACATCCCCCAACATCTCATCAAAATGACGCTTAAACACACCCAGGGATGGGGACTCCCCCCCACTCCCTGGGCAGCCTGTTCCACTCTCTGACCACTCTCTGTGAAAATTTTTTTCCTAATGTCCAGTCTGCAGATGGGGCAAGTGTGGCTCATTTGTCCCCGTGGTACCAGTTGGGGTTTGCGCGGGAGCAACAGGCATGCTGGAACCCGGCCCGGTTTTAAAACCCTGCGGTGTTACGGCACCCTTGGCTCTACTCGCATCTCCTGGGAGGAATCTGGCTCTGCAGCGATGTTTATTCTCCTGTGGGATTCCCCGTCCCTGGTGTTAATTACAGGGCACAGGCGTGGAGTGAGGGTGCCACAGCCTCAGGGCCGGCGGCCCCCGCGCTACAGCCCCTCTGCGGCCTGGTCCCCGCCTGGTCCCCGCCGGAGCGTTTTCAAGGGGATGAAATCGGAGAGCGGGCGGCTCTGACGGACCGAGGCCACACTGAAGGATGAGGCAGCCTAAGCCCAAGTGCAGGAGGCGCTGACAGCGCTGGGGGGGGTCCCGCGGACCCCGCGCCCGCACTCAGCCTGCGTGGAGCGACCCTGACGGACACCCCCGCGCGGGGTGCGGCAGCTCGCCTGAGCGGCAAGGGGAGGCACCGGGGGGTGAGAACCGCGCTCCCTGCTGCCGACGGGCCGCGCACACGCGTGACTGACCGCAGGGGCGACGGGGCCCGGGCAGGGGGAAGGGAAGGGCCCGGGGGAGGCGGCGGCGGGGCCGGGGGGGAGGCGGTGCCCGCCAGCCCGGGCGGACAGCGCCCCCTAGCGTCCCGCCCGCGCCGCCGCCGCCTCCCGGGGCGGCCTCCGCCCCCGGCCGGGGGGACGCGGTGCCGCCACGTCGCGCTCTCCGCGGGGAGGCCCTGGGGGGGACACACGACACGCGGTGTCGTCAGAGCACAGCTCGCACTTGGGGCTGGAGAACAGCAGCCTCGAGCCGAGGGTTTGATGGAGGCAGAGCAGCCGGTTCCAGCCCAAGGGCCCATCACCCCTTCTCAGTCAGAGAGGGACCTGAGGGACCTGGGGGGTGACTGACAGCCGGCTGACCAGGAGCCAGCAGTGTGCCCAGGGGGCCAAGAAGGCCAATGGCATCCTGGCTTGTGTCAGCACTGGCGTGGCCAGCAGGGACAGGGAAGGGATCTGAGCCCTCTACTCAGCACTGGCGAGGCCGCCCCTGGATGAGTGGGTTCAGTTTTGGGCCCCTCACCCCAAAAAGGCCATTGAATGACTCGAGCGTGTCCAGAGAAGGGCAACGGAGCTGGGGCAGGGTCTGGAGCACAGGTCTGCTGGGGAGCGGCTGGGGGAACTGGGGGGGTTCAGTCTGGAGAAGAGGAGGCTGAGGGGAGACCTCCTGGCCCTCTATAGCTCCCTGACAGGAGGGTGCAGAGAGGGGGGATGAGTCTCTGGAGCCAAGGACCCAGCGCCAGGCCCCGAGGGAATGGCCTCAAGCTGCCCAGGGCAGGGTCAGGCTGGCTCTGAGGAAGGATTTCTGTGCAGAAGGGGCTGTTGGGCGTTGGAATGGGCTGCCCAGGGCAGGGGGGGAGTCCCCATCCCTGGAGGGGTTGGAGAGTCGGGCTGAGCCAGCGCTGAGGGATCTGGTGGAGTTGGGAACAGTCAGGCTGAGGGTCATGGTTGGACTGGAGGAGCTTCAAGGTCTTTTCCAACCCAGATGATTCTGTGATTCTCATAGCCACCTGCCTGGTTACTGCACAGGAATTAACTGGATGCAGAAGACACCTACTCACCCCCCCCCCAGTGCTTAAAACCCACACAGGAACCTGCCGCTCATACCATCCTCCTTGCTGCAAATATTGATGACAGGAGGAGGGCTCTTTAAAAAAATTGCATTTAGTCAACGATTTCCCACGTCTTAGCGTGGCAATGATGGTTTCCAGCTGAGGGCTTTTTTGCGTGATTCATTACAGAGCTTTTCTCCCTGTCTGGTTTCATTCTGCGTGCAATAATGGGTCTTTAATGCAGGCCTCCGCGCTCTCCACTCCATGTGTGAGACAAAGTTTATAGATTAAGGATAGGAAATCTGTTGCCCTCTCCAGGAGGGATTATTAACATGAGCTGTGAGATGCCAATATTACCAACATAAAATCAGTCTTGAAACTGAGCAGCATGACTGTAAACTCTCTGTATGGCTTTCACCCCATAAAAATGCCTGTAGATGGTATTCCAAGAGCAGCCTTTAGCTTTTAGTGATGTTCAAGAAATGTTAAGCACCACACCCGCAGCAGAAAGCTCATTTCCACCTGACCTAACCCTCACCCTGACCTGCGTGGACATGCCTCCAGTAGGAAACAGGAGGTAGAATTAATTTCTGTGGTCTGTCACTGGCTGCTGTGTCCAGTCCTGTCACCCACAGCTCAATAAATAAGCTGAATAAATGGAAAATGCTGAAATAAGACCTGTGGAAGCGATTCAAGGCCAGGCTTCCGCTTTACAGGGAAAGGCCAAGGAAACAGCTTATCTTGCTTATGTGAAATGACTGACTGCAGAGATCACAAGGCGAGAAAGTTCCCAGTAGTCAGTGGTTTTTAAAGACAATGAAAGCTGATGTCAGGGGGAGCTGAGGCAAAATGTATCACGGTGAGAGGCTGCTCTGCTCCGTCTGGGCATGGGAGAGCCAACAGCTGCCCATCTCTGCTCCCCACAGGACACAGCCCCTTCAGGTCCCCTGCCCCTTTCTCCCTTTCTCAGTAAATCTCCATCTGACTATCCAGAGCAAATGCTGGACCAGGAGTGCAAATAATCCCTGAGCCATGCAGCTGGGGACGATTCACAGCCAGACTAAAATTCAGCCTGGAGAGAGAATGGAGGCATCCAGCAGAGAAACTCTTCCCGTTTCTGCAGTCCATTAGGTCAAGGACTTGCTGCTGAATCATCTGGTCTAGAATACCTAGCTCAGGATATTTGTCATAACAGTAACAATGTTTTAACCAGCAGAGGAATGAGCTGGTGAAAATGTGCAAGGATCATTCCTGCAGATGACTTCTTCACTCCTGGAAGCTGTCATCCAAGATGGGGAGAGACCTGGCCCAAGCAAGTGCCTGCTTACAGGATCCCTCCTCACTGACTCGGGGGCCATAAACTTTTTTTCAGCACTGAAATCTGTGCCAGAATACTGGATATTTTGTGAAAAGCATTTTTTAAATGTTCTGGGGTTTTTTTTTGTTGTTGAAGCAAGGAGTTTTCACTGAATTTTGGGTATACGTGACTTTACGTCGTGTGAGCTGCTGGAGAATGAATGAATGGTCCAGCAGGGACTCTGTAAACACCCGGGAACAGTTGGCTGGGAGGAGGCCAGGTTGCCTTTCCACAGCCTTCTTCCCGACCCTTACCTCATTTTCAGGATGAGGATCTGTGAAAACACAGCAGCCCTGGAAGAACAGAATACAGTCAAAAACACAAAGCATTTTAATGAGGCAAAACATCCTGCTAAGTCTTTTGGTTTATTGGTGTTGAGTACATTCCAAGCCCAAAGAAAAGGCCTCAGAAAAAATCTATTAAAATAGTTGCCTTACAGGATCTGCAATGTAAGCATGATTAAAATGGACCTGGTTTTATCTATAGGAGAATATATCAGCTGCAGGAATCTGTTTTCCAGAAGTCAAATGTATGTCTTTAATAAAAGGTGTCCAGTTGAGTTTAGGGCATAACAGTATTGCCCGGTGCTGGGAAGAGAAGCAGATACCTTGGTTTGGCCACGATATAAAAGTGACTCAGATCCTTTGTGTGACTGAGGAAATCAATACCAATGCTCCCCTTCATCCCCGTGGGCAGGTTCTGGTGGGTTTGAACACCCTCTGCTCTGGTCTAAAGGCCACCAGAAGCCACAGGAAGATTCCTATTGACCACAATGAGTTCATTAGTATCACCTAGCATTCACTGTAGTCTAGTGTATTTGGTTACACCAATAACTCAACCACTGCCAAATCTGCAGGATCTAACCATAGGTGCCCAGCCCGCAGACCAGAGCTGGAGCCCAGGTGTCTCTCTGGTGTGTGTGCAGAGGCAAAAATCCCCGAAGTATTCCTCCTGCTGAGTAGGACTCACCTAGGAATTGCTTATTTGGAGCGTGCAGGAGAGTATGGGCATCTGAATTAGGATCACAGGCAAGAGATTTCATCCATGCAGGACCCAGAGTCCAAAACACTAGCTAGCAAAAGGGGCTGTTTGTTCCCTGTGTGCAAGGAGCAAGCAGGGTTTGCTCTTTCCCAGCCATTTTCTTAGTTGGTGCTGGTGACTTGGCAAAAATTGTAGCGCCAGTTGGCCAGAAAATGGGAGACATGAGTTAGATGTCTGCAGCCTAAAGAAATTCAGACTCGGTGCTAAACCCTGAGAGGAGTGTGAGAGTCATGCTCTCCCATGCTCCTTCCTTTGATGGGTCCAAGGGTTCCACAACCTCTTCTGTAGAGGGAGTGGGATTCAGTGAACTGGGTGAGTTGGTCAGTATTTCTTTCTAGTTCTCATGTGCAGTAACTTTTATCCTAGTGAAAATGGGGATTTTAGTACTTTCTCAGAAAGGAAGCCAAATAAGTATTTTCCACTTCCTGGGCAAATGCTCCAGTTGTGCTTTTGTAAAAGAAGGATGGGATACAGTGACTCCTACAACTAATTATCTCCATTCCTTTATCATGTGTGGGCTCTGAAAAACTCTGGTAAACCATAAAACAGCTCAAACTGCCAGAGCACAGGGAAAAACTCACATAAGTGACCTGTAAAACATGCCCATATAAGTTTATAACTGCTGCTCACTTGACTTCCCCAGGGAAAAAGGGAAAGGCACAGGGAGGATTGAGCTCTCTGAGGATGGGTGCTGCATCTGCAGTTGTGTGCTGAACTACAGTCTGTCTTTTTAGCAGAGGTGTAAGAAAGCCCATGAAGACAAGTTTTGAAGGTTCATTTACACTGAAAAGCCAATGAAAGACTAAGTAGGAGACAGAAACCCAGGAGCACCAGGCTGCCCTGGAGGCAGCTCTCTGGGGTGCAGCATGGTTGAGCTGGTTTGGGGTCTACTGCCGCAGAGTGATTCTCAGGACACTTGTGCTGAGGTGGTTTTAACATCAGGGGTCAGGATGGTCAGGGGTTGGTTTTAACAACAGCCCTTTGGTGAGATAGGAGAAACCCAAAGTTTTTCAGCCTCATCCAGAGCACGCTGTGTCTGGCAGGTTGCGCTAGCCACGGATCCAGACAAAGCCGTACTGAAGACAAACCCTTTGGCCCAAGGTGAGATGGGGTATTCTGTAAGATGGGAGGTGTTCCCACCAAGCTGGGGCTGGCAGTATCCATTGCCAGCTCCCGAGGTCCAGCATCCCTCTGCCAGGAGGGACCCCTCAGGTTCAGGTGCCTGCTTGCCTTCTCTGCTCCCTCTAGCAGACTTCTTATTTTCTCTCATTTTTTTCATCAAAATGGCTTTATTTGTCATTTTCTGTCCTCTCCTGATACCAACTCTCACCTGAGCATTAAGCTCCAATTGTCTTAAGTGCAGAACAAAATGTTACAGCACTGTAAGCCTTGTTGTGCAACCCACAGCTTAAAATGGCCCCAGATCTGGCATCTGTTGGCAAGGAAAACATTTCAGATGACACACACCACAGCCAGCATCCCACAAGCGTCCTGGGGAGGGAAAAGGTGAGACACCCAGCCCCCAAACGCAATTTATTTCATATTTAGCAATATCATGGTGTGCAACGCTCCCCTTATAAGGCAAACAAAGGAATGACATGTGCCTTAACAACCACAAGCTGAAATCGTAGTCTGATGCTCTGCTTTCCTCCAGCCTCTGCTTGTTTAATGCCATAGTAGCTCTCAGTTAGCTTAATGTTCCCAGGATGTTTTTTCCATTAAATGCTACATTTCCAGGAACTTCTGTACGGTGTTTCCCTCTGCTGCTGTGTGAGCTACTTTTCCTCCCGTTATATATTCCAGCCCAAGCACTCAGACTCCGTCTACAGCAACTGACCAGCCTGCCCTTCCTTATCAAGGGCAGCTTTAAGGACCTGCATACACGATTAGAAAATAAAAAAAAGAAAAAGTAGAAGTCTGTTGCAAGGGGGAGCAGGCTTTTTATCTTTGCCTCAGTGCTGGGTCTCTGCTATTCTGGAAAGAGGGGACACCAGCCTTTCCAGTTAGTGCCTCTTGTTTATGGCTGATGAGATGGGATAAAAATGCTGGGGGGGGGGAAAGGGCAGGTTCTGTACATTTTGAACGTTGAAATTTCAGCTCTTCCCTACCCTGAAAGACTGATGATCCGAGGGAAGCCATCTATATTTATACAATTCAGTATGTAGTCCATTCCCTCATTCTCAGTTCTCCTCCTTGCACTGTGGGAAAAAGGATGGCAAATTTAGAGATGTGGGAGAAAAAAAGCAGTCTGTTCCACCCAGATGAGAGAGAAGAACTGGAAACCCTGGGACACCTTGCTCTGTGAGAGACAGAAATGGGACACCCCTCAGGAAACAGCAGCAGGTAAAGCAGAGGAAAGGAATGGGGTTTATCCCTACTCAGAGGTGTACATGTGTCCTTGCCCATGGAAGGGTGTTCTTGCTGCTGTTACAGAGCCCTTTAGGAGTTGCCTGAGAAGATAAATAGCTTAGAAAGCCTAGTGCTTACATACGCTCAGCTGTGACATCTTTTTCTGCGTCTCCTAAATGTGAAATCCCTTTCGCCCGTTTCTAACAACTGTTAGTGAGCAAAGCCAAAGCTCTGCAGCATTTCTGTGGAGAAGCCTAGCTGGCAGAGGTCTTTGTTCAAGCAATGAGGTGAAGGCTCCTGGGCCATGTAACCAACGTGCAGTTTTGTTGGAAGACATCCAAGCGCTGAGGTCACCTGGTACTCATAAAGAAGAGAAACTATTTGAAGGCAAAAATGTTGGAAGACTGATTGAAAGAGGCAGAAGGACTTCATTCCAGTGTCTACGTGAAGGGGCCAGTTCTCCTCTACAGGGAATGTTACACAGTCATTTACAATCGTAAGGAGGAGGTGGGAAAAGCCACCCTTTATCGCAGCAGCGTGCGTAAGCGAGTCTGGACATGGAGCAGTCGTTACCAAAGCCCCGTCTCCCATCTTCCAGCACCCACATCAGTATCCCTATATCGTATTTCCTCCACATATGATAGGTCTTAATAAATCAAATTCTCATCAGTGCCATCAGTTGTCAGCTATTTGCCTTTGCAGATTTGTTTTACATCCAGAAATGAATACCAGCTCTTCCGTGCCTCTCGGGACACAGTGGTGGTAAATGCTGATACAATCATGCTCGGAGCACAAGCAGTGATGCATCCCATGGCCTCGCCAAGCAAAACTTTTCCAGACGAGCGCGGTGCATTCGCAGCTATTGCTAGCAGCTTTCCACGGAGAGACTTTGTGTATCCTCTTGCAATATAATCTTATCCAGAATGGTTTTGAAAGACTGTGAACTCGATCCTGCCGAAAATAGTCTGTGCAGCCAAAAAAAATCAACAGAAGATCTTTAGCATTTGAGCTGGCCTCTGAGTTGCATTTTTCACCTTTTTCAAATGATATGTTTCATGACATCCATGAAACTTTCATTTGTCTTCTAATACCCCCAATTATTCTTCTAAGTGTAGCAGACTGCATTTTAATTATAATTTCAGGGCTCAGCAAGCAATCAGCTTCATGGGCATAACAGAACAGACACACCAGCAATGACTTTAGCCCTAAAAGCGTCTCTGCACAGGCTGGCAGATGTATCCTAAGAATGTGTTTATTTGCCTTTGGTTTATGTGGTTTTGGTGACCTTTTGTTAAAATCAACCAGTGACTTCCAGGAGGCAAGTTACATACTCACTAAAAAGAAATGCAGTAAAACAACCTAGCACGGGTCTTTCTGCTGAATATTACATTTCTGATGCATACCATATCCTCGTGTCCAAGGCAGGGATGAGCGAGGTTAAGGTTAAAGTAATGTTAGTGGTGGGCAGGGTGGCAGTACGGATACTGCCCCCTTGTTCCTAATGAAGAATGGCAGCCCAGAAATGGGGAAACTGGGGCAGAGTGACCATGTGGGGCTTCCTATGGGTCCCGTCACCATTACAGGCTGTTTTATAGCTGAGGAGTGCCTGCATTTTCCCGTCTCTTCTGCCAAGTCTTCAACAAGCCCACGGAAAGAAAAAAGAGCTGTTTGTCTCCTGCCTGGTGCCTACACCATGTCTTGCTGGGCTCATCCTACCTCCGGAGAGCAGCAGGAATTTCTTGCTGTTCCCTCATTGCACCAGAAACACTTTGAGCGAAGCAGGGATCTCTCAGTGTGATGTCTCCATGCCTATGTTCAGGTGGCTTTGGCAGCATCTCAGTGTGTAAGCTGCCTGCTAATTTCCCTAGAGAAGGCTATCAAAATCGGGCTTGGTCTCTGGGCAAGCCTTTCAGGAGACACATGCTGAAACCCAGGTGAGAGTGGCTCTGCCTGAGAAAATACTCTAAGTGCAAGAGCTAACACTGCACTAGTCACCTGTAAGTCATACACTATTAGGATGTTAACAGCCTTCTGTTCTCGCAGCCTGAAGCATGGTTGGTTATTGCTACTGTGAACAGTCTTTAGTTTAAGAGACTAAACGAGGACTGTTGCTGAAACAGGTTGATTTTGTATTCTCTGTGTTTCTCAAACAGAGCTTGGTGCAAATTCACGCTCATTTAGTGCATTAGTTTTGCGAGTGCTTTTGCGATGATTTTTTATCGGGCAGTTCAGGAATCCTAAACCAAAGATGAGCCTCAGTTTTGGTTTCAATCACATCAGACACCACAAGTTGCCCGTCTGTGTCCCTAAATGAGGTGCATTAGAAAACACCCAGAGTCTGAAATTTAGACTGGGTCTGAACGGCAAGTAAACACACAAGCCCAGACTCTGGGTTTAGGGGCTGAGGAAATGGTCTGTGGAGAACCTGTGGTATGGAGGACTTTCTCTCAGTAGTCAGCGCCGTTCAGGCTGGTCCACATCCACCCAACAAAGGCTTGCATGTAATTTCCAGCTTCCTTTTCAGTTTGCCATTTTATTATTTTTATGCCTCATGCTGCTAAGTAAGTGATGTTTATTGTGGGGAAGTGTGCGAGCAATTTCTCTTTCACCACAGTAATTAGAAGAGCAGAACTTTCTATACAATCTTATATTGCTGCAAGAGTCACTGATTAAAAACCCTCCGTGGCCAATTAGCCTGCAGTATCCTCCTGTCACGGTGTGGTGTCCTGCGTAGGTCCAAAATTCCCTCTGGCAGGTCAGAAGGGAACGTATAATTCAAAGCTATTAACTGAATTAATGGTCATAAATGGATATTGTGACACATCTGCTGAAAAACTCAATCAAGCAGGCAGCTACCAGTGATGAATAAGCTGTTACTGATCTTCAGGGAGTACAACGGAGCTGGAAAGCAGCTGGGTCTGAACGCAGGTAGGAAGGCGACGGTGGAGGCAGCTCTTCCATCATCAGCCTGGAGGGGTGAGGAACCAGGCACGTTTAGGAAAGATCTCCGCTCAGAAAAACAAGATCCACTTGCTGAGGCGATCACAACAGAGGTTTTGCGTTTCAGGGGAAAGGCGGACATCTTGAAACAGGGGTTTGCTCCAAACTGCAACAGAAATACGTACTCTTGAAATTCCACACAGAAGAGGATTTTGGGAAAAAGTCAGGAATGTTTGTATAGGAGATTCAAAGTCTCTTGTTGGAATTTAATGTTGTTTTCATCATTTGACTTATTATTGCATTCTTTCAAAATGTGTCAGCTGTCATGCAGCACTGCTGCTGGCATTTCATACTATAATGAAACAGCAGATGTGTTTACAGTTTAAATTTTACTTTAGGATCATTATAGGCAGCGATGGCCTGGCTGAAATTGAGATAACCCTCCTTTGTATATCAAAGGCCCTCCTTGTTCCAGTGAAATGAAATGCTGCTATTATTTCTTAGCTCTGAAAGGACTGTAAGTTCAAGACAAAAAAAAAAAAAAAAAAAAAAAGCAGCAGATTAAAACATTATCTATAACATCAGTACACAAAGTTTAAAAAAAAAATACCAAAAAAGTAAATTTTCTCAAACTAAAATGCTGGTACTCCGGAAGTATTTCCAGTGAGGTGCCTTTCTAATCAGCATCAGTTACTTCCGATCTTTTTCTGGGATGTTTTGGCGAAGCATTTCCAGCCACGTGGAGGAGGCCCCACGTGCTGGGGCGCCAGGCAGGTGACCAGGACAGGTCACGGCGGATGGTCAGGACAGGCTGCGGGGCTGGAAGGGATCACTGAAATGGGTCTGACCCTGCCCTGGGCAGCTTGAGGCCATCCCCTCTTGGCCTGGCGCTGGCTCCTTGGCTCAAGAGACTCATCCCCCCTCTCTGCACCCTCCTGTCAGGGAGTTGTAGACTGGCTCTGAGGCAGTATTTCTGTGCAGAAGGGGCTGTTGGGCGTTGGAATGGGCTGCCCAGGGCAGGGGGGGAGTCCCCATCCCTGGGGGGGTTGGAGAGTCGGGCTGAGCCAGCGCTGAGGGATCTGGGGCAGTTGGGAACGGTCAGGGGGAGGTTCGTGGTTGGGCTGGAGGGGTTCAAGGGCTTTCCCAGCCCAGACGATTCTGTGACCCTCCTCCTCCCCGGCAGCCGGCCGTCGCGGGCAGCAGCCCCCGCTCCCGGGGCGGGCCGAGGCTCCCGCCGGCCGCTCCTCCCGCCGCTGGGGGGGCGGGACTGCGCGTGCGCGCGGGGCGGGGCGGGGCGTGCGGCGCCGCGGAGGAAGCGGCGCCAGCGGCGGCGTCGGGCGCGCGCAGCGATGAGCGGCGGGGCGGGGACTGGCGGCCGCGGCGTGTGAGGGGTTCGGCGGGGCGGGGGGGTCCCCTCCCGGCCTTCCCCCCCCGGCCCTGCCTGCCTGCCTGCCGCCCTCCCCGCGGAGCGATGGTGCCGGGGCGCCGGGGCGGGGGCCGCGAGGCCGGCGGGGGGCGGTGGCGGCGGGGCCGGCCCCTTTCGGCGGCGGGGGAGGCGAGCGCGGGGCGGCGGCGGCCGCCGCCGCCGTCGTCGTCGTCTTCGTGCCGGGTGCGGGGCCCGCGCCGCCATCTCCTCCCCCTCCTGCCGCTACTGCTGCTCCTGCCCGCCGGCGCCGAGGGCCAGGCCGGCCCCAGCTCCGGCCCACACGCCGCGGGGCCCCCGGACTGGCCCCCCGCCGGCCCCGGGCCCAGCCTCAGTCTTTACCTGAGCGAGGAGGAGGTGCGCCAGCTGATCGGTGAGTGCGGGCCGGGGCCGCGCCAGGCCCGGCGGGGGGAGCGGGATGGGCCCGGCGGCGGGACGGTCTGTGGCGCGGGGGCTGGGGGGAGATGGGGGCCTGTGGGGCTGGGGAGGGGGTGTGGGGCCAGGAGACGGTGGGGGTCTGTGTGACTGAGGTGGTGTTGGGGGTCCGAGCGCTCAGAAGGGGATGAGAAGAGTTCTGCGGGGTCCGAGTGGCAGTTTAGGGGTCTGGAAGAGGATGGGGGAGTCTGTGGGATTGGGGTGGAGATGGTGGGCCTGGGGGTGGGGGTGACGCGGGTCAGTGGGACTGGAGGCCTGAGGTGGTGACTGGGGGGTCCAGGAGGCGGTGGGGCTGTCTCTGGGACTGTTGTGAGGGCGGCATATCTGGGGGTACCGGGGAGGATGGAGAGGTCTGCGAGCGGGTATGAAGGACCTGGGGTTCAGGAGAGGGTTGAGGGGCTGTGGGACTGGGGTGGGGTTGGGTGGATCTGGGGATCTGTGTAGGACTCGGCGAGCAGGGGGGTGTGAGGAGAGTGGAGGAGGCTGAGGACTCAGGAAAGAGTGTGTATGGTTGGGGGAAGAAAACTGTCCTGGGCTTTACCCTGATGGTAAGGGGGTCCCTAGGTTCAAGTGATTGGGGATGGTGCCCTGTGGGAGCAGGGTGAGCCCTGGAAGAGGTGAGTTCAGGCCCGTGATTTAATTAGCGAGGTGAGTGACATTCAGAGGGCAGAGAGGAGACCTGGCAATAATTGGGTGCGTGTGTGAAAGGAATCTTAATTTCTAGGCAGGCTGACAATTGCTGTGCAAGTACTTGGAGACAGTTCATGAAGTCCTCCATCTGGCCCGCTTTTGCTGTAGTTTTGTGCTTGGAGAGCCTCTTGATTTAAACAAAGATTTGTTTTCTGTAGGCTTTGGCTTGTTTAGGCTCTTGTTTAGAGTTGATGACTGGAGTCTCAAAACAAATATGTTGGTTTCCCCAGTGATTTGTTTTTCAGCAAGTGTCCTATATACCTCTGTAAACTGAAAAATGAGCAGTATAAGACTTTATTTGCATCAAATGGACGAAGTAAAAATATCTCCAGTTAATTTGAACTCTGTAAGCATGTAGCTGACCCAAGTCAGGAGACCCGGGGAGTAAACAACACTGTAAATATTTTTTTCTCTTATGGCTTGCTCTGGTGATTAGTGTTCTGTTGCCATGATATTTACATTGCATGTGCTTGCTGCCAGGTGCTCTGTTACAGATACAAGATAAAAATGTCAGGCTTGCTGTTTAGCTAAGTTCCTAAACAAGTAGTTAATCTTGGAAGTACTGAATGGTAAGGTTTGAGCTGTCCTGTGTCGAGTGCCTGAATTCTGTATTAGTTGAATTTGCTCAGGCTTCTGTGGTCCACTAGCAAAATTATTCATCATTAAGTAGCAACTGAGGAGGGAAGATCTGCTGTTATTACTGTTTTTTAAAGTTAAATTGTATCCCAGAACCTCCCTTATGCGTGTCTTGTTGCTAATGTGGCTAAAGTCACTTATTACTCCAGTTGTTTGTAGCTCTTTTATATCGCTTTACCTGGCACTTAATGATCTGTTCTGCTTCTGCGACCCCAAAGGGTTAGAGAAACTGGAGTCTAATGTAGAGATACACTGGCACTTTTTTCAGTTAGTGGGATTCAGATCACTAGAAATCTGTTGTAAACTAAACTTTCGGGATTTACTTTGTGTTGTTGGCATAAGCAGATTTGATTTTAGTGGTATCCTTTCCATTTACTACCTGTTGTAGCTAAGATGTAGTTTAATGAGGCAGCTTGACACAGGCAGTCACATTTCCAGTAACTTCATGTATTCCTCAGGCAGAAGAAAGCCCAAAGGGACATGGAGGTTTGTTCCAGTTCTTTACACTTCTGAAAACAGAACAGGCTATTTTAAAATGTTCAGTTTTGTAGTATCTGAATTGTGTTTATGTGCAATCAAGTTTATGGTTTAAGTGCTCGTATCGGTGTGCATGAACTTTCAGAGAGCAGGGAGGTGTTTCAGCTTCTACAGCTTCTTTGAGGGAAGCCATCGTTCAGCAGATAGGATAATCATTCACAGCGGATTGGGAAATGATGTTGCTTGTGAACTGTTAGTTTCAGTGATGCTGGAAATAAAAATGTAGAAACTAGTTTCTTTTACCTTTTGTTTCTAAACAAACTCTGTCTCTGCTACTGTCTTGCTGTGGTTGAAAGAAAAACTCTTAGACTTCGTGAAGTGCTCATAAACCCAAATGTTACACGGAGTTACTACAGTCTGTGGTGTGTTTTCATGTCTCCTAATATTGTCCCCGTACATGTCACAAATTTGATTTGGAACAAATGTAAGCACGTGATTGTCTGTAGAATCAGCATGCTTCCTCCATGCAAAGCTGGAGCATCCCCGGGGTCTGGTGTAGGGTTTGTGGGGCTGTACCCCTGCGTGGTCTCTCCACCAGTGAGGCTGAACCAATTCGGTGGCACATCGCAGTGCTTCTAGTCTCCTCAAAACCAGAGTTTGGTGTCTTATGGAACCAGGGCCTGTGTTTTTAATTAGGTTGTGGCTCTTGTAAATGAAATAGTGACTTGCTCAAGATTATTTGTGGCTGCTGTTCTTTCTGTGGCGTGGAGGCAGGACAGATACTATGGTTTATAGTGAAAACTGCCGGCTACTTTCTGGTATGCTTATGCCAGATTTCCACATTATGCTATGTGATTCTGACTGTGTCTGCCTTAGGAGAAATTGTCTTGAAATCTTCTGAACTTTACAGAGAAGAAAACTTAAAGAAATCTGGCTTGTCTTTCTGTGTGAGATGGATTTTTGTTTTGAAAAGTTGCAGAGTTCTTATGGTCTGAAAGCAGGACTTGCTATATGGCAGGCAGATGGTGTCTCTGTCAGAAATACCTCTTGCCATTCCCATGGAAAATGTTCACAGCCACCCAAACAATAAGCCTTTGGGGGGGAAAAAAAAAGGGGTTTTCACATACTTGAATTTGTCAGATTCCACTCACACCTGGCAAGACTCAGTGGTAGATGGGATAAAGGTAGAGAGGTTAGTCAAGGGGACTTGCTTGAGATGACTTAAGCGATGGCAGTGGGAGCCAGAGGTGTTTGAGTGAGATGAAGGGTGAGGTACAGGGTGATGGATGGGGAGTCAGGGAGGAGAAAGTGAAGTGCTGCTTGTTGAGGAGAGACATCCAGAGCACCACAGCCCTTTTTGGTGGTGTCTGTGAACTCTCTCAGCACTGTGGTGCATACTTTTTGGAGTTGGTACATATGGAGAATCTTTTTTGGGCCTGCACGTAAACCTGAAGAAGGCAGTGTTAGTCTTACAGAGTGGCTAACTATACAGGCCTAACACCACTACCTGATCGTATCATTTTTCCAGCGACCGTCTTATGATGCTAAACATGCAGGGCACATGGTGTTAAATTTGCGTTGAGTCTACGCTTGATTTAGTGGCTTTCATTCAGATTGTCCTGTGAAATCAAAATGTGGTGTTTGCCTAGTATTGAAATGCTCCACTGACCTGCTTTGCCCAGGATCCTGTGTTATGAAGGCACATATATCCCTGCTTTGCAGATAATGAACTAAGGTTTAGAGAATAAGTATTCATTAATATGAGGTAGCTAGCTTTAATAATTAAGGTTTTGATCTGGTCTCTTTAAAGTACATGGCATTATTTAGCACTTAATGCTTAAGCAGTTTTTCTTGCATTGCAGGCATTTCTTTTGCACTATTCATGAGATGGCACCTAATTGTTTACGGAAGCAGCAAGATGCTTAAGCAGTGAGGACAGTTCTTTCTGTCCTTGCAGGGTTTTGTTTTTTTGTAGACTACATATCCTTCAGCTGTGAAATCGGTCTTGTGGATAGCCCTCCTCATCGCATGGCTCTGGTTCTTTTTAGAGACAAGTCTAGCCTGAACACTAAATGAGACTTTAGTCCCGTGGGGGAAAAAATAACATGTTATCACGTAACTAAGGGCAATCATAATGCATACATACAGGGGGCTAAAATAGTATTGCAGGAGAATCTTAAAGTCAAGTCCTGCAATGTTTGCATTGAGTTTACAAACTTGGTATTCTTTGGCCCGGTTTCTTCTGAGTAATCATATTGAATGCTGTCTTCTGGTAGCTTTTTATTTGCACTTAATTATAGAGTTAAATTAATTTAGCACTTATGTGACTCTTAACATGCTTTAGAATTTCATTTGAAGCTAGTGTTCAGCTTACTCAAATGAGTTGTCTGCTTGTAAGATGCAAAATTGATGCAAAATCTGTTCCATCAGAGGGTTGGTTGGTTGTTTTTTAGATTGCACTGCTGCCTCCTGGCGTGGTTGTGGTTGGCAGGGCCTCTGGAGGTCACCTGGTCCAGCCCCCTGCTCAGGCAGGGCCACCTAGAGCTGGTTGTCCAGAAACTTTTGAGCATCTCCAGGAATGGGAACTCCACCACCTCTGTGGGCAACCTGTGCCAGTGCTCAGTCACCCTCACAGTAGAAGAGCTTTTCCTGATGTTAAGACAGACCCTCCTGTGTTTCGGTTTGTGCTCGTTAATTCTGGTCCTGTCACTGGGCACTGCTGAGAAGAGCCTGGCTCAGACTCCTTTGCGCACACCTTCAGATACTTACATACATTGATGAGATCCCCCTGAGCCTTCTCTAGGCTGAACAGCCCCAGCTTTCTCAGCCTCTTCTCAGAGGAGAGATGCCTCAGTCCTTTTCATCATCTTTGTGGTCCTTTGCTGGACTCTCTCCAGTAGCTCCATGTCTCTTGTTCTGGGGAGCCCAGCACTGGACCCAGTACTCTAGGTGTGGCCTCAGCAGAGCCCTGGTAAATTATAGATCAAATAATTCACAGCTTTGTGAATTTCAGATGGACACTAAACATCTCCTGCTTACTGCAGCAGTTGATCAAGTGATGTCTTAATTTTATAGTGTGAAGAACTTTCTTAATGTTGCTATTTTGGGGAGTTAGCAACAGGAGTTCGTTTCAGAAGTGCTTTATGGCGCTTGCGCTGCATTTATAGTGACTGGAAATCCTCTTGTTCCTTTGTCTGTCACCTGGTTGTCCTTGTTATGAAAGGGAGGTGAAAATCAGTGTACTGGGATCAGCTAGATGTTCAGATTATTGAAAGGTTAAAGTGTTTGTTTCTTGTGATTCTTGAAATGCTTCAGGGCCTTGTTAAAAGCCTACACGCACCTGTCTTTGACAGCATCACAACCTACAGCACCACCAGTGAGCCAGTGTTGTGCTCTGAATAAGTTTTGTTAGTAGCACCCAAGTTAAACTTCCGTGTGAGATGTGTAACTTACAGGTGCTTGTACGTGGTGCCTCTTTAGGACAGAAAAAATACAGTGAAGAACCTCTGTAAAGTTGCAAGAGGATGACTGAGATGTCCACTGAAAAGCAAAGTACCCTAAGGTCTTGAAGCAAGTGTCTGTGGTATGTGACCTACAGTTCAGAATCTGTTTCTGTTGTATACATGTTCTTAAATCTTCATTTTCTAGCTTTTAAGTGCTTGACTCCAAAGAACGGTAGCTTTTTTGCTTGTTTTATGCAAAAATAAGTGTTATGTTGCTATAGTCCACATGCCTGTCTTTGCAGAAATGCAAAAACTTGCATGATAATATTTCTTTTTACCATTTCAAAGGGACTTAAAGATTACTGTAGGTGCACACTGCTGGATAGAAAGTGAGCTTCTAATCCTGACAGATGCCACGCACTGTAACAAAACTGAATTGCTGATGATGGCCTGAAAATATTCTGATATATTCCACTTAATTGGAACTGCTGGTTTTTAATAAAATTATTTTATTGCCTTGCCCTGTAAAACCCTTTAGCCTAATGATAGTCTGTGTTTGGTGCTTATTTAGACAGGCTTTCTAGTGTTGCAGGCCAACTGTTGCTCAGGTCTGGAGAAATGGAGGGATTAAGGCTGGCAGGGTGTTTGGAGGGAGCATGCAGCAACATCTGGCTGCTTGCAAGCTGCAGCAGGTTGCGACAAGTTACTTGCATCGTGGAGTTGAGCAATCTGTTTTCATTTTGAAGCTTTTCAGTGTGCTTGGATGCTTGTCCGTCAGATTTACCGAGTACCAGGGTTCATGTCAATGTTGTTTTGAGGTTTATGAGAACAAGCTGCGTTTGGGGTTCCTCTGCCCTTTTCCATTCTATTGCCTCACTTTTAATTTGCAAAGTTCAAAAAGTGTGTGGATAGATGTTTCTTTGGAGATGTGTGTAGTCATATAAACCCACTGCAATATTTGTAATGCTTGCAAACCAGCAGAAGAGTACTCTTCTAGAAATTTGACATAACCTGTGGAAGGGAGTGATGCCAGTGGGAGGCAGCTTTTAGCCTGGTTAGGATTGCTTTGAAATAATTGATTCTGTGTGACTACCATTAAGAGGGAAGTCTGGGAAATGGTTAAGTTCTTGTGTGTATTGATCTGCTCTGCATTGCTGAGATGGGTGGTTGATTTCTGGGGCCTGCTTTATCACACCAGCTTATGTGTTGGGATTTAAAAATGCTGGGGGCTTGCTCTGAATCCTACCGGGAGAAGACAATTTGCTTCTGCAGATGTGCGGTTCGGGCGGCTTGGCTTCCTTGTGCGGCGCTCCGTCTGCGCTCGGCGCTGGGAGGAAACGGCCATTTCAGCTCCCGAGAGGCCAAGGTCTGTCTAGTGATAAATGTTTGTGGCTCTTGTAACATTTGTGTGTCAGGAACTTGGAAGAAATCTGACCTCTTGAGACTGAAGGCTAGCCTGAGAGGGGGTGGGGGGAAATTCCCACAGCTGCATTCCTCACTGCTGTGATTTTACACCTGTGTTCTGTTTGGCAGCGTCTTATTTATCACTGTTGATTGTTTGGTGTATTTGAGTACATGCTCTCTTTCTCCCTCCTGTGCTTGGACAGAATGGGAACAAGAGAAAGGAAATGGAGGCAAAGAGTTCTCTTCATACATGAGAAAAGTGAGCAAGAAAGGATCACAGTACTGGGAGGAAGGCAGGGACTGATACTGCTGCTAAACACCACCTGGGCAGAGGGAAATACAAGAGATAAGGATCATGCTCACAGGTGTAAAAAATCTCAGGGTGGCATTTTCCTGAGAGTGGGAGCTGTGGAGGCAGCTATACTGCACACTCTGGTGTGTGGATACTTTAACAGATGATGTATTTGGGGAAGACTTGTGTTTTTCTCTTCTGCTATTCAGAGTTGTGTTTGGATACTGGAAAAGCTGAATTCATGAGACCAATTCCAAATGTATCTTGATTTGCAGTTGTTCTGAGCTCTAGCGAAATGGGATTGCTTGATGACTAATTCCTACCTGAAACTGTCCAGACTGGAATACCACTGAGGCTCCTACTTTTCTTGCAGTGGAAGGTCTTTAG